>NC_044987.1:67908270-68039480 GCF_008728515.1 Papio anubis | reverse complement strand
GGGAAGGTGGAGCTTGCAGTGAGCCGAGATCACGCCACTGCACTCCAGCCTGGGTGACAGAGCCAGACTCGATCTCAAAAAAAAAAAAAAAATCCAAAATTCTCCCATGTCCTTGCCCTTTCCTTTACAGCCAAGCTCCCCAAAAGAGTAGTCTACAAATCTTGCCCATTTGCACCTTCCCATCCATTGTTCTCTGCAATCTAGCTCACAGCCTGTGACTGCAATGAAATTACTCTTACTAATGCCATTAATGAACCAATTGCCAAATTGGACTCTTCCTATTCTTGATACCACTTGTTCTTTCTGTTGTACTTTAATCTGTTGACGTCTTTTTCTAGAGAAAGTCTTGCCTTCCTCCTACTCTTTGGTCAATTCTCAGTCTTCTTTTCAGATTCTTCCAGCGTTGTCCACCATTTAAATGTTGATGTTCCTCAGCCTTCTGTCCTTGTCCTTATGTTTTCACAGTATATGGTCTTCTTGGGTGGCTTCAATTCACATCCTTATTGCTGAGCTCCACATCCATATGGTCACTTAATTACTGGTTAGTATTCCTTGGACATTCTACAGACAAAGTAAACATATCCAAAGAACTCAATCCTCACTGCTCACTGGTGCCTTCTTTATTCTCTGTCTTGGTGAGTAGCACCATTGTCCACCTAGATAATGAAAATTGTCCCCAAACCTTCTCTTCTTCTGCTGCACTGTCACCCTATCCTTTTGTTTCTGTTCTATCTCTCCAATGTACTTCCTCTGTTTAAGCCTTAGTGCCCCTGCCTTCATTCAGGCCCGCATCATATCTCTTATCTGGAGTTTACAACACCTTCCTTTGTTCACTCTGCCTGCCTTCTAACCCTCCTCCAATCTCTGTATCCTTCACATCTCCACCAGGTTAGTATTCCAAAAACATGACTTCCATTCTTTTACTTACTTGATCAAAAAGTTCAATAGCTCCTTATGACCAACAGAATATAGCCCACTTGCCTTTCCAACCTTACCTCAGCCTCTCCCTTACACAAGCTTTCTACTGCAGCCATGTTTGGTATATCCCATCTGCATTTTTGCCTTTGCTCATGCTGTTTCCCATCCCGGAGTGCCTATCCTCTTCCTGACCATGTGTCCTGAATCTTCCTCAACCTTAAGGTCTACCTTATATTCTGTTTCTTCCCAGAACACTTCAGTCTACAAGGATAACAACCAACATTTTCAGAGCACTTGGCAGTTTACAAAATGCTTCTGCCTGAAGGTACAGCACTACCAGCCTCATTTTATGCATGTGAAAACTGAAGCACAGAAGAATTGGGTGACTTGTCAGACACTGCATAGGTGGTCAGCTACAGAGCCTGGGCGTAGCCTTTAGTCTTCTCTCTCCAGATCTCCTGCTTTTACCTCAGTGACCAGTCCCTCTCTGACCTCACAGCATTATGGTCTTCATCCCTCCATCAACCTTGATCACATACTGCATGTGACCAGTAGGAAGAGGGGTCTTGAGAGTAGGAGGTGAGATCAAAGAAGAGATCATCCTCTATTTGACATCAAAACTGGCCAGTAAGTGCACAAGAAATGAGCTGGGTTACCTGGAACCTAACCTTGGGAAGATGATCTGTCAATGCAGGTAAGCTGGGCAGAGCCTTGGGAATGGAAGGGAACCATCAGGGGTATTAGAGCTGGGGCCTGCAATGAGGACCACCACTGCAAGGAGTTGGGGTAGGGTTCTAGGTGCTGAGACACTCCTCCTGGATAGTTCGCCAGGTTCCTTGGTTATGGAGGAGCTACATCCTGTCCCTCAGGCCACCCGGCTGAACAGAAGACCTCCCAGAGTGGACCCAGCACTCCCCGTTGGGTTCTGTGCTCACCTAACATTCTTCTTATCAATGGTTTGATCTGGTTGTAGAGGGAGTACCCTGGGTAGTCATCTGGCTCTATCCAGTTTTCTATCCAGCTCCCTCTCCTTCAAAAGGCAACCACATGACTTAAACACACAACTCATGTGGGGTTTGTTCAGTGTGTGTCACTTTTCCTAGGTGGACAGAGGTCTGAGAGAGCAGACAAAGCTGAGTTCTCTGTCTGCAAAGCGGAGTAGCAGCCAGATATTTGGCATTAGGGGACCTGTCCCTCCCAACTAGGCACATGGGACATGACCTTTGGCCATGACTCCTGAGGGGTGTCCTTCTCTGTGACATCTCTTCTGAAGTACAGCATAGCTTTGTGACATCTCAGGCATCTGGGCTTCCTCAGAGTGTGAGGGCCTCAGAAAATACCTCTGAAATGAATGGAAGAGATGATACCAGGCAGCATCCTGGTGAAGCAGGCAAGTGTGCTGATTTTTTGCTGCGCCGGGCCTCTCTCCAGGTGGCCTTGGGAACACATCATCACCCTGAAGAAGGCCCTGATGATCCCTCTTCCTTTCTCTCTTTGCTGGGTTCCTGAATTCGACATCAGTCCTTCAGATAGCAGCAACATCCTGGATGGATCCAGCTCTGTTTTCTTGCTCTCCATCTTTAGATATGGACATTTGGAAATACTATGTTTGTTTTCTCTTTTAAGTAGAGCACTGTTAATCGGGATGGGAAGAAGCAGTGTTTCTGCTTTTTTTCCAAGTGAGAATTAGAGAAAAACTCAGAAATCCCAATTTATTTCAGAAAGACTTGAAAAAGTATACATAATAGATAGTACAACAGTAAAAAAAATTCTGAAAAAAATTTAAGTATAAGCAACTCAAATCATTCCACCCTATGGTGCCGTTTTCTGAGTATTACCTTTCAACCCTTGTATACGTGGAGACATAGCTGTCTGCAAAGTTGATGATCATAGTATACAAATCCTTTTGTATTCTGCTTTTTATTTAATACGATGGCAGTTTTTCGTGTCACTAGCCAGTCTTCATGATTATTTTTAACAGCTGAAGAGTAATTTATTTTCAGCATATACTATCATTTATTAAGCCACTTTCTTGTGTGTTTTGTTTTTTTAAAAAATTCTTACTGTATTCTTTGCTGTTAGAGACAATGATGGAATGAGCATTTGTATATAATATTTTCTTCTCCTGTTGAATAACTTGTCTAGGATAAATTCCCAGGAGTGAGACTGCTGGATTATATGGTATGAACATTTTTGTGATTCATTTTATGTTACTATATATTTTTTCCAAAAGGATTGTGCCAATTTATTCACCAGCAATATGTACAGTTTCCAGTTTCATTTTAACCTCCCTAGCCTTGGGGGTTTTTGTTTGCCTTTATCAGTAGTTTTTGATATATGGCATTTAGGGGAAATCCATAAGATCAGGCGGGGTTTTCTTCAGCACAAAGTAAAAATAATCTAATTGGAAGATTAGGGATTTTTAGGAGTCTTTCTTTCCAGTGTTGGATAGATTGTTCTACATGGCAATTATATTCCTAAAGCTTTGTCGGAAACTAGGGTGGAAAACCGTGCTGCCATTAAACTCAGAGTAACAAAACATGAAAAGAGAAATTCTAGAGTCTTTGAGAACAGTTTATACAATAGCAGAAAAAAGAAGTTACGTATTTGGGTTTTCATTTAATTTCAGAGGATAAAATTAATGGAAAGAACACAGAAACTTGGGTTCATTGCCTAGTTCTGTTTTTGTTGTTGTTGTTGTTGTTGTTTTTAAAGATAGGGTCTTGTATGTGGCCCAGGCTGGTCTCAAACTGCTAGCCTCAAGCAGCCCTCCTACCTCGACCTCCCAAAGCACTGGGATTACAGGCGTGACAATCACACCCAGTCTCCTAGTTCTGTTTTTACTAACTGAATTGTATTGAACAAATAGCATATTCTCTTTGAATCTGTTTTCTTGTCTGTATAATGAAAAAATGATGAGATTAATTCATTCATTTTATAAATATTAATTGAGTGTATACTGTGTTCCTGCACTAGGTGTCAGGCAAGTGAAGGGCAGGTACAATTGTGAATAGGGAAGGGCAAAAGTCCTTCCCTAAGACTATGTCTAAGACATACATTAAACAAGCAAACAAATAATGTATCATATATAACACAGCCTAGCAAAGAGTAGCTACTCTCATTACCTACTCTTTCTCCCTAAAATGAGTGTTATTTTTATGATAATTTGTTCTGTACCCCTCATGCAAACTATCTTTGAAATTCTTATTGCCAGTGTGATGTGGAATGACTTGTTCCGTCATTCCTTGGCAAGCTTAAGGTACTCCAGTCAGTATTTTCCTTTTCTTAAATACAGATGTGGTAAGATGTTAAAAGGAGGTGGTTTGTGGCAAGGTAATGTCTTAAAATTTAACTTTTTACCAACATTTTAAAATTTAAATAAAAATAAGAATTTCTGGGGTTTTGGAAAACTAAGATTTGGAGACACTAGACCCACATTCTTTTAAGTAAAGCACTTTATTCATATAGATTGCCCAGTCCCTGTAGGCATTTGAATTTACTATCTTGGTGTAAGTATAGTCTTCCAAACTCTGTCCCCTCCACTCTTCTAGGTCAGGGGAGATAAGAAGGAGAGGGAAGAACTAATTTATGATGAAAGCAGCCACAGAAAGGGGGCAGAAATGGGGTCATTTGACCCTTCCTCTTCTCAAATCAGAAACTCATTGCGTGGATGTGCCTTTAAATTAAACTTTTAGTTTCATGGAGTAACTTCAATGGCTTTCTAAGACATAAATGAGATGCTTGCTTCTTTATATTCTTACCCTGTGTAGTACTTGCTCGTGGTGGAAAGCCATGATACCTCCCTGAATTCCCAGAATTGTGATGCAAGGTCTAATGCAGTAGTTCTCAAAGTGTGATCTGTAGACCCTATGGGGTAGGGGGTCCCTGAGATCATTTCAGGGGGTCCACAGGTCAAAACAATTTTAATAATAAAGCTAACGTGTTATTTTATCTTTTCACTGGTTGACATTTGCACTGATGCCAAAGCAATGTTGTATAAAACTGCTGATGTTTTGGGCACCGAACTGGAACAAAACATTATATTCTTTACCACTAGGCATCTGCCGGTGGTGGTGGTGGTGGTGGTGGTGGTAGTAGTAGTAGTAGTAGTAGTAGTAGAAGAAGAAGGAGGAGGAAGAGGAAGAGGAAGAGAGTTTACCTGAAGAATGTCCATCAATGATGAAGTGGTAACAATTTTTATTAAATCTCAATCTTAAATTCTGAAGTACTTTTTTAGATTTCTTTTTGATATTCTGTGTGAAGAAAAAGTGTTCCTGCTACATATCAAAGTGAGAAACTATGCTTGTGCTATTGAGTTGCAAGTTAAACTAGCCTTTTAAAAAATGAAACATCACAGACAGGTGTGGTGGCTGACACCTGTAATCTTTGGGAGGCCGAGGCAGGTGAATCACGAGGTCTGGAGATCGAGACCATCCTGGCCAACATGGTAAAACCCCGTCTCTACTAAAAATACAGAAATTACCTGGGCGTGGTGGTGTATGCCTGTAATCCTAGCTACTTAGGAGGCTGAGGCAGGAGAATCACTTGAACCAGGGAGTCGGAGGTTGCAGTGAACCAAGATCACACCACTGCACTCCAGCCTGATGACAGGGCGAGACTCCATCTAATAAATAAATAAATAAATAAATAAAAATAAATAAAAAATGAAACATCAGTATTACACGAAAGGACAACTGGCAGGCGGGGCACGGTGGCTCATGCCTATAATCCCAGCACTTTGGGAGGCCAAGGCGGGTAGATCACCTGAGGTCGGGAGTTCAAGATCAACCTGACCAACATGGAGAAATCATGTCTCTACTAAAAATACAAAATTAGCAGGGTGTGGCAGTGCATGCTTGTAATCCCAGCTGCTTGGGAGGCTGACGCAGGAGAATCACTTGAACCTGGGAGGCGGAGGTTGCAGTGAGCCAAAATCATGCTATTGCACACTCCAGCCTGGGCAACAAGAGCAAAATTCTATCTCAAAAAAAAAAAACAACAACAACAACAAAAAACAATAACTGGCAGACAAACTGTAGTTAATCAGACATGGGAATTTGTCAGATATTTTCTCAAAAGTGAAATGACAGTATTTGTTGCCAATGATAAAATTCAAGCGTTCAAGCACAAGTTAGAATTCTGGTACAGTTTTTGCTGCCTCCCTGAGTTTGGCAGCTTCTCAATACTTAAAGAAATTTCTGATGAGATTAGAGGTGATTCTAAAGAATGTGATTTTTTTGTTATTGTGTAATGAAATGTGTCGATATTTGGAACATCTGCTTAAGTCATTGAACTGGTATTTTCCAAATGACCAATGCTTGGTGTTAAAAAATTATGCCTGGGGAAAAGAGTAGTTCAAAGAGCAAGATCAGCAGATTTTAATATAACAGAAATAGAAAAGTTTGGTTCAGAGTCTACGTTATAAATAACATTTAAGAAACTACTACCACTTGTTGAATTTTGGTGTGGTATCAAAGAATATCCACAATTACCTGATAAGGCTATTAAAGTACTCCTATCTTTTCCAGCTATATGTCTGTGTGAGACTGAATTTTCCTCATATACTATAAACAAAAGAACATATAACAGATTGACTGCAGAAGCAGGTATGGGAATCCAGCCGTCTTCTATTAAGCCAGATGTTAAAGAGTTTGGCACATATGAGAAACAGTGTGACTCTTCTCATTAAATTAATTTTTATGAAAGAAGTTAATTTTGTTTTAGGCTGGATGCAGCTTGCTCACGCCTATAATCCCAGCACTTTGGGAGGCCAATGTGGAGGATCACTTGAGGCCAGGAGTTTGAGACCAGCTTGGGCTACATAGCAAGACCTGGTCTCTACAAAAATAAAAATAAAAATAAAAATAAAATAGTTGGGTGTGTTGGCACATGCCTGCAGTGCTAGCTGCCTAGGAGGCTGAAGCAAAAAGTTTGCTTGAGCTCAGAAGTTTGAGGCTGCAGTGAACTTCGCACGACTGCCCTCCAGCCTAGGCAACAGAGCAAAACCCTGTCTTAAAAAATAAATATATAAATAAATAAAAGGAAAAAAAAGAAATAGTTATTTTTTCCTATAAAGTATGTTATTCATGTTAACATATAGCAGGTTTATTATGTTATGAAAATTAGTGTTTTAAAATTTTCTCAGCTTTAACTTCTAATGTGGTAAATAGCAATAGATATAACTCACATAAATAAACTCTCTTTGGAGTCTTCAATAAGTAAACATATGTAAAGGGGTTCCCAAGACCAAAAAGTTTGAGAACTACCGGCCCAACGAAAGAAACTCAGGCATACTTGAACTTCTAATAGAGACTGTCCTTGTCTCTAATCATGCTGCTGCTATGGCTGTTTTCTGCTAAATAATTCCCAGAAGGAATTAGAAGTGCACATCTATCTATGGCTTTATGTAGCGGCATCTTTCTGGACCCCAGGCAACCTAGCCTCTCCCAGCCCCATCACCCTTCCTCCTTCCTGAAGGCTTGTCTCCTAAAGACTTCATACTGGGGTGAAATTTTTCTCAAACTTGCATAATTACCGAGACCCAGATTTGAATTAAATGATTTATATTTTGTTTCTTAAATAAGTACAAATATAAAACTAGGTACAACTTCCTTTGGCCTTTAGTTTTTATACAACTATAAAACTGAATACAGTTTATAAATTATAAAAAACTATAAAGTCATCAAATTAATAATATTAATTTCACATGTACTTGATGTTTTTCTAAAGTAAACTATCATTAAGACTTAAATGTGGTGCTCACTCTTGTAGCTAAGTTCAGCAAACATATGCCACAATGATGATGGCTCAATTTTCCCACTTCCTTTCTCTGTTCCAAGTGCTGTAAAACATGCATCATTTTGTGCCACAATGTCGTTTAGATTTCAAGTGGCAAGAATACATTATTTGTGTATTAAGTCTGCTCCTCTCTCAGCTCATTAGCCTGAGACAAGTAAAACTGCCTGGTGTGTACTAGATCCTAGGCTCTTAACACTACCCCCAAAATCATATTGTGGTAGATATGTAAATAATCCAGACTATACTTTTTAAAACTTTATTATCACAATGAAACACTCGTTTTAAAAAATTAGAGGACAGAACTCATGAAAATATGTGTGTGGACCTCAGCTTGAGAACATTTCACTAATTAAGAGTGTGGGCCAAGTGTGGTGGCTCACACTTGTAATTCCAGCACTTTGGGAGGCCAAGGCAGGCAGATCACTTGAGTCTAGGAGTTTGAGACCAGCCTGGGCAACATGGTGAAACTCTGTCTACTAAAAATACAAAAAATTAGCCACATGTGGTGGCATGCACCTGTCATCCCAGTTACCTGTGAGTCTGAGGTGGGATGAGGTGGGAGGATCACTTGAGCCTGGGGAAGTCAAGGCTGCAGTGAGCTGTGACTGTGCCACTGTACTCTAGCCTGGGCCACAGAGTGAGACCCTGTCTCAAAAAAAAAAAAAAAAAAAAAAAAAAAAAAAAAAAAAAAAAAGGCTGGAGTCCCGAATCAGACTGACTTGGATTTGAATTTGGACTCTGCCATTTGCCATCTGTTTTTGTGCGTGACCCAACCTCTCTAAGCCTCTTTCCTCAGCCTGTCCCTCTTGGTTTTATTTAATTTGTAAAAGTGTCTTAACCCCTTTGAAATACAGTATGTAAAGTGCCTGTCATAAACTTGTCAATAATGCAGTTTTCTTCCTTTTTCCAAAATTAAAACTTAGGTCAAGCTTGCCTACCAATAAGGAGAGGCACAGGTCTGGGACACTTTTGAAGGGTTTGTTTGCCTTCAAACAAAAGCAGACACCTCCAGACTTTGTTTTCCACGGCAGAGATGGCTGGACTCTCTTTTTGGTCCCAGGTGAGGAACTGTGGCTGAGGCATGAGCCTCCAGCTCTGGGGAGGAACATGGCCTGGACTTTAGAGGCCTTGTTCTCCGAGGCCCCTCTGGCCTGTACAAGATTTTTTTCTGCCCAAAAGAAATAGATCACTCTGCTTTGTGCTTCACTTACAGGGAGTGGAGCTGGCTCACTCTACACGCTGCTTCTCACCTTAGCATATCAGTGGAAAAGCCCTGGTTCTGGGCATAGGCATGGCTGTGGACATGGGCATGAGCTTTATGGGGCTGCCATTAGTTGGCCAGAAACCCTGCCCTAAGAGTGGACAGATTGAGGCCGTGGTAATGACCTGGTCATTGTGCCCTCACGACCTGCTAGGTGTGGGCCCTCGTCTCCTATCCTGCCAGCATTTGCTCTGTAAGGACTGCTTCCAGGGCTTGATACAGGAGCTAGGACAGATTGCCAAGGCTCATGAGACTGTTGCAGATGGTAAGTACAAAGGGCCACAAGTTCACCTCCCACTACATAACAGGTCTCTTCCTGTTTCATAGGAACTGAATTTCAGGTGTAGAAAGAATCAGAATTTAAATGCCCAAGGGACACTCATTGCTGAAAGCAATCTTTGGGGGAATCTGTGAGACAGAGCGAATCCTCTTGATGCCTAATATATCTGTTTTGTAAGCTGGAACTTTTCATGTTTGGGATTTCCTTAAATTGGTGGCAGACTAAGAAGCCTGGGAAGGTTTTGATTCAAAGTTTGGCTGCCTTCCCAGATGGAGAGGAGGTATTCTGACTCACTAAAACTCCAAGGCAGAGAGAGAATGACTGGCCTCCTAGGATTAGTCAGGAACAGATTTTGAATAGAATCACACTGACTAGTGAACTATTCAGTATTTAAGCTGCTGCCCAGCAGGGAGGAGCCTGTGTCTTGCTCCAGAATGTCACGTTTCCTAGGAAACAGTCTCATTGGGAACTGTGCAGTCACTGGAGATGGGAACCGCGTGCCTTCATTTTACTATTCTAGCACAGGACATGTCACAGAGGCACAGTGAGTATCCATTGAATGAAATTATGCAGTGAGAAAGTCAAATGAGTTAGCAACACTTAGAAATATCGTGTTGATCTTTTCTGTTTGTTTTGTTCTCTGCAGTATTTCCCAAGTGATTTGAAACATGAATCTAGGCTCTCTGTGAGGCATTATAGCACTAGTTAAAAATGGGGACTTCCAAAGTGCTGGGATGACAGGCGTGAGCCACCGCACCTGGCCCACACTCTTAATTAGTGAAATGTTCTCAAGCTGGTCCACACACATATTTTCATGAGTTCTGTCCAATAATTTTTTAAAACGAGTGTTTCATTGTGATAATAAAGTTTTAAAAAGTGTAGTCTGGATTATCTACATATTTAAGCCCTCTGAACCCATGTGCAAGCTACCTTGCCTCTCAGAGTCTGCTGAGAGTTTGGAGTACAGGAGAGAGATGATCTATTTTGATTTTTTTACATTAATATATGATTGTTAAACATAAACTTAGTTTTTCCTTAATCTTAATTTTAATTAACAAATGTTATTCTCTTTACAAGTGGCATAAATTTTAACAATGCCATTTAAAGGGCCTTTGATTAATATGTGAACTTATTTACAAATTTTGTTAATATTGGCTTTTATAAAATAAAATGTAATTTATATTCTTTGTAAGTACTCCAGTTATCTAGCAAATAGGCATTCCTAATTACTTAAAGAACTCTTGAAAATCCAGTGAGTTAAATGTATAAATATGGTGAATCACAAATATATCTTAAAAGTTCCAGCATTATAGAAAACCAAATACTTCATGTACTCACTTATAAGTGGGAACTGAAGATTGAGTACATATGGACACAGAGATGGGGATAGCAGATACTGGGACCTACTTGAGGGTGGAGGGTGGGAGGAGAGTGAGGGTCAAAAAACTTCATATCAGGCCTTGTGCGGTGGCTCATGCCTATAATCTTAGCACTTTGGGAGGCTGAGGTGGGCAGATCATCTGAGGTCAGGAGTTCGAGACCAGCCTGGGCAACATGGTGAAACCCCGTCTGTACTAAAAATGCAAAAATTAGCTGGACATGGTGGCACTTGCCTATAGTCCCAGCTACTTGGGAGGCTGAGGCATGAGAATCACTTGAACCCGGAAGGTGGAAGTTGCAATGAGCCAAGATCACACCACTGCATGCCAGCCTGGGTGACAGAGTGAGACTTTGTCTCAAAAAAATAAATAAAAATAAAACAAGACAAAACAAAAAACTACCCATCAGGTACTGTGATTATTACCTGGGTGATGAAATAATCTATACACCAAACCCCCCATGACATACAATGTACCTATATAACAAACCTAAGTATGTACCCCTGAACCTAAAATAAAACTTAAAAGAAACAAATGAGGTGGTCAGGTTTGGTTCAGTTCCAGTGCCGAAGGGCAGAGGAGAGGGTTGATTTCTGTGTTAGTGCCTCAGGCTTCATGCTGTGTTACTTAATAATCTCTGATCCTGGCCCCACAGCCCTTGGACAGACCTGGCGCCTGAGTGATAGGTGGCTGCCATTGGGGGCTGTGAATAAAATCCCAAAAAGAGGGTTGTTTTGTTTTGGTTTTTTTTTGTTTGTTTGTTTTTTGAGACAGTGTCTCGCTCTGTCGCCCAGGCTGGAGTGCAGTGGTGCGATCTCGGCTCACTGCAGCCTCTGCCTCCTGAGGTCAAGTGATTCTTCTGCCTCAGCCTCCCAAATAGCTGGGGCTACAGGCACGTGCCACCACACCCAGCTAATTTTTGTATTTTTAGTAGAGACAGGGTTTCACCATGTTGGCCAGGCTGGTTTTGAACTCCTGACCTCAAGTGACCTGCCTGCCTCGGCCTCCCAAAGTGCTGGGATTACAGGCGTGAGCCACTGCACATGGTCCTAAAGGAGTTTTGTTAAAATGATGTTGGACAATGAGGATGCGAGGTATTTGGTACCATTGATTTCAGCAGTATTGACAGTATGAAGGATGGTGCCTGTGACTTTACCATAATTCTTCAGTAATGGTAAATAGCACTGTTGGTATTAGCAGCAATAGGAGATGGCAGTCTCAATACATCAACATAAGGCAGTCTGTGCTTTGGACCAAATGACATTGGGCCTCTGCAGCAGTGGTGGCACCTTTTGCTAGCTTTGGTGATGGTGCCCTTCCTGACTATAGGGATTTAAAGATAGTCACAATACTTTTCTGCCACCCATCCCACCAAGAGGTGAAGTCTATTTCTGTTTCCCTTGAATCTGTATTGGTCCTATGACTTACTTTAACCACTGGAATGTGGCAGAAATATTGCTGTGTAACTTCAAAGGCTGGGCCTCAGGAGATCTGCAATGTCTAAGTTTGCTGGTTGGAATATGCCATCTTGGAATCCAGTCTCCATGCTGTGAGTAACCCCAAGCAGTCACATGGAGAGTAGAACTGAGGTTTCTGCCTGACAACCAATACCAGTTGCTAGCCATGAGTGAGGCTGTTTTGGACTGGGCCATATCCCAGATGACATCACTGAAGCACAAGAACTACTCAGTCAACCCATGAATCACTGAAAGTAATAAACTTCTGATGTTTTAAGCCATGAAAAAAAAAGGTTCCAGCATTGTTGGGTTAATATCTATAATATAAAAAGAACTCCTACAACTCAACAATAAAAAAAAAAAGCCCTGATTTTAAAATGGGCAAAAGATTTGAATATACATTTCTCCAAAGATGAAGTACAAATAACCAATAAGCCCAAGAAAAAATACTCAACATCACTAATCACTAGGGAAATGCAAATCAAAACCATGATGAGAAACCACCTCATGCCTAGTAGGATGGCTATCAAACAAACCAAAAAAATCCCAGAAAATAATAGATGTTGACAAGAATGTAGAGAAATTGGAATACTTGTGCACTGTTGGGGGGAATATAATACAGTGTGGCTGCTGTGGAAAATATGGTAGTTCCACAGAAAATTAAAAATCAAATTATCATATGATCCAGTAATTCCACTTTTGGATATATGCTTAAAAGAATTTAAAGTAGGGACTTGAAGAGATATTTGTACACTCATGTTTCTAGCAGCATTATTTGCAGTAGCCAAAAGGTAGAAGTAACCCAAGTGTTAATCAACAAATGAATAGATAAACAAAATGTAGTATGTACATATAGTGGAATATTATTCAGCTTTAATAAGGAAGGAAGTTCTGACACATGCTACAACATGGATGAAGCTTTAGGACATTATGCTAAATGAGGTAAGCCTGTTATAAAAGGGCAAGTACTGTATGATTCCAGTTACGTGAGATATTTAGAGTAGTCAGCTTCATAGAGCTAGAAACTAGAAAGGTGATTTCTAGGGACTGGGGGAATGGGGAGTTGTCGTTTGATGGGTATAGAGTTTCAGTTTGCCCATTTTTTTAATGGGGTTATCATTTGTTATTGTCGAATTGTAGAAGTTCCTTACACATTCTGGATACCAATCTCTTATTAGATATACGATTTGCAAATATTTTCTCCCATTCCGTGAGTTGCTTTTTCATTCTGTTGATAGTGTCCTGGGATGCACAAAGTTTTAAATTTTCATGAAGTCCAACTTATCTATGTTTTTTATTGTTGTTGTCTGTGCTTTTGGTGTCACATTCAAGAAATCATTGCCAAATCCAATGTCATAAATATTTTCCCCTTTGTTTTCTTCTAGGAGTTTTATAGTTTTAGCTCTTAAGTTCAGGTCTTTGATCTCACTTAAGGTTTTTAACGTGAACGAATTATGCATGTGTCAAGGCTGTGTGACTCTAAAAGGAGAACATTAAATTCATATATACAGACTGGGTGCTGTGGTGGCTCACGCCTGTAATCCCAGCACTTTGAGAGGCCAAGGCAGGTGGATCACCTGAGGTCAGGAGTTCAAGACCAGCCTGGCTAACATGGCGAAACCCTGTCTCTACTAAAAATACAAAAAAAAAGTTGCTGAGTTTGATGGCAGGTGCCAGTGGTGGCAGACACTAGCTACTCGGGAGACTCAGGCAGGAGAACCACTTGAACCCAGGAAGTGGAGGTTGCAGTGAGCTGAGATCGCACCACTACACTCCAGCCTGGGCGACAGAGTGAGACTCCATCTGTCTCTCTCTATATATATGACAGTTACCTGGATCATAATATTTGTTGCCGAGTTATTCTAATTGCAATGAAGAATAAAAACCAAAAGCTTTGGTGTCAGTATATTTGGCCATCTGAGTGTCATTCCTGATCTGCCTGCCATTACTAGTTGTGTAAAAACCAAGAGGGTTTTTTTTTGCCTGTAAAATGGGGTTAATGGTGATAGTTACTAACTCATAGGACTGTTGTGAAGATTATATGAGGACATATACATAAAGCCTTCTGTACTATGCCTCATTTATAGAAAGTAAGAAATGTTAAAAAAAAAAAAAAGTGCTGTTATTAGAACTTAAGAAGATGTAAATAGGGGAAAAAAGCCTGTTAGATGGAAACATGCTTAATTTGGAACCAGAGAGGCAATTTCTCATATAATATGTGTACTATGTGGCATCTTATATTCTTTTCTTTTTTTTTTTTTTTTTGGAGGCGGAGTTTTGCTCTTGTTGCCCAGATTGGAGTGCAATGGCATGATCTTGGCTCACTGGAACCTCCGCCTCCCGGGTTCGAGCAATTCTCCTCCCTCAGCCTCCCGAGTAGCTAGAATTACAGGTGCCAACCACCATGCCCGGCTAATTTTTTTTATTTTTAGTAGAGACGGGATTTCGCCATATTGGCCAGGCTGGTCTGGAACTCCTGACCTCTGGTGATCCGCCCACCTCGGCCTCCCCAAGTGCGGGGATTACAGGAGTGAGCCACTGTGTCTGGCTTCTTATATTCTTTAGTAGGTCTGATGGTCTGGCTAGGCCATGGTTACCTTCCACATTTGCATTTATGGGTAAAAAGTTGAATAAACTTCCTCTTTTTTTATTTTTTTGAGATGGAGTCTTGCTCTGTTATCCAGGCTGGAGTGCAGTGGCGAGATCTTGGCTCACTGCAAGCTCTGCCTCCCGGGTTCGTGCCTTTCTCCTGCCTCAGCCTCCCGAGTAGCTGGGACTACAGGCGCCCGCCACCACACCTGGCTAATTTTTTTGTATTTTTAGTAGAGACAGGGTTTCACCGTGTTAGCCAGGATGATCTCGATTTCCTGATTAATGATCTGCCCGCCTCGGCCTCCCAAAGTGCTGGGATTACAGGTGTGAGCCACCGCGTCTGGCCTAACTTCCTCTTTATTACTTGGAACTATTAAGAGGACCCTATGTGGTGTGGTATTTGTTGGTTTGTATGTCTGTCTCTCCCTCATGGATATTTATTAACTACTATGTGCCAGGCTGTATGGCATTTAGGGTACAGAGATGAAAAGACAGAGCCCGCCGGGCGTGGTGGCTCAAGCCTGTAATCCCAGCACTTTGGGAGGCCGAGACGGGCGGATCATGAGGTCAGGAGATTGAGACCATCCTGGCTAACCCAGTGAAACCCCGTGTCTACTAAAACATACAAAAAATTAGCTGGGCGTGGTGGCAGGCGCCTGTAGTCCCAGCTACGTGGGAGGCTGAGGCAGGAGAATGGCGTGAACCTGGGAGGCGGAGCTTGCAGTGAGCTGAGATCCGGCCACTGCACTCCAGCCTGGGCCACGCAGCGAGACTCCGTCTCAAAAAAAAAATAAAAAGAAAAAGAAAAAAAAGAAAAGACAGAGCCCTTGACTTCAAGGAGCTCATAGTCTATGAATGACAGCCAAATAAACAGGTGATAATAATACAGTGAGGAGCAGATTGTTTAAAGTTCAAGTAAAGGATCAATAACTCTGGTAAGTTCTCCATGTACTAGGACTGGCAGATATCAGTTGCCCACTGAATATTTTCTGAAGGATCAAAAGAATGGCTCCCAAATCAGCTGTCTGATGAAAGGCAGAGCTGTCACCTATCACTGGCTAGTCTAGTGAAATACCCAATACCTGAACTTAGATTTCTGGTCTGTAGTTTGAGAAGCCATGTTTGGAGAGAGTTTTTACTTTCCGAAAACACAGGCTTTCCGGAAAGTTTATCCTCTTTCTGTGAATCCGGGCAGAAATCTGTTTTTTTTTTTTTTTTTTTTTTAAAGTAAAATGTGGGAGCCGGTAGAGGGGTGGCAGGGGAGGCGGATAGAGGCTGAGGAATAAACAGTTTCCTAGCTTCAATGCCTCCAACCAGATGGAGCCACACTGCACGGGGCCGAGTTCATTTCTGTAAACCTGTTTCTCCTGCTTCCTGGGCAGAGCCGAGCAGTTGCTATGTTGAATGGAAGAAGGACTGTGCCTGGGCTCAGGGTCTGTCGATCTGGTTTTCGGCTCTAGTTCCTCAACAGAGCCTCCCCAGGCCTGTACTCCTGCTCTGGGGCTTGGAACTGAGGGGATGGCATGAGGTAGGCATCTTCCTATTCATCCAGATGGTGCCTTTCATGTCTGTAACCCTGCAACCCAACACAGAACATGATGCAGGAGAGGAGGTCTTAAGTGAATATTTATTGAATAAATGACTTAATTAATAAAGCCTGGGTAGAAGGCTTTTTTCACTTGTGATACAGTCCCTTTTTGTTCTTCAAGTGGGAGGTACAAAACACATTTATCAAGCACTTAACTGGTTGGCAGACACTGTAGAGGCATTATCTTTTGTAAACTCCACAGCAGCCTTATAAAGGGGGTATTAGTACTCCCATTTTATAGATGGAAAATATGGGGATTGGGATACTTATAGACAACTACTTGGGATATTTATTAACAACTACTGCCTGGTAAGGTCAAATTCAGGTTCACCTGTCTTCAAAGCTTGTGATCAACATCGTGGCGCTTTGCTCAGGGGGAGAGTCCACACTCAGTTAGAATACCAAACTGATGAGGAGATTCCATGGAGAATCTTTGAAGAAAGAACAAACTCTGCAGCCTGAGCCAGCAAATATAAATATTTTTTAATTAAAAAAGTTTTTAACTGACATGTAAAACTATGTATTTACAGTGTACAACATGATGTTTTGAAGTATAAATACATTGCAGAATGACTAAATCTAGCCAGTTAACATACACATCACCTCACATAATTATCATTTTGGTGGTGAGAACACTTTACATCCATTCTCCTGGCATCTTTCAAGCATACAATATATTATTAACCACACTTATCATGCTGTACAATGAATCTCTTGAACTTATTCCTGCTATCTAACTTGGATTTTTGTATCCTTTGACCAACATCTCCCTAACTACCCTTGCCCCCTGCCAACGACTCTAGACCCTGGTAGCTGCTTTTATACTGTCCACTTTTATGAGATCAGTTTTTTTAGATTCCACATGAGTGAGCTTATACAGTATTTGTCTTTCTGTGCCTGGCTTATTTCACTTACAATGTGCTGTAGATACAACCATGTTGTCACAAATGACAGGTTTTCCTCTTCTTTTTTTTTTTTTTACTGGTTGAATAGTATAGTGTGTATATATATATCACATTTTCTTTATCCATTCATCAGTAGACACAGGTTGATTCCCTGTCCTGGCTGTTGTGAATAATACAGCTATGAACATGGGAGTGCAGGTATGTCTCTGACATGCTGATTTCATTTTCTTTGGAAATACAGTAGTCCCCCTGCATCCAAGGTTTTGCTTTTCAAGTTTTTAGTTACTCACGGCCTGAAAATATTAAGAGATTTTGTGGGGGGTGGAGGGGGAAAGACAGAGAGAGAGAGAGCGAGCACAGAGGCTGCATTCATGTTGCTTTTATTACAGTATATTCTTATAATTGTTCTATTTTATTATTAGTTATTGTTAATCTCTTACTTTGCCTAATTTACAAATTAAACTTTATCATAGCTATGTATGCATAGGAAAAATATTGTATATATAGGGTTTGGTACTATCCACTGTTTCAGGCGTCTTGGAATGTACCCTCCATGAATAAGACGGGACTACTGTATACTCAGTATTTGAATTGCTGGATCAAGCGCAAATCTTTAATTAATACAGCCACAGCCAAGTTGAGATTCTCCCCAGCAACTAGAAAAATGGGTCTGCATCACCTCTCAGGCACTGAGGAGACCAGCTGGGCAAGATCTTCAAAAGCTAATGATGGGGACCAGAGCAAAGTTAGGAGTGTGGTGAGAATACAGTGGCTTAGCCATGCAGTGCGATGGCTGGGTACAGAAATGCTAGCTATTGAAATTGGATTTTCTCGGTCAATGAGAATATCTACTTGGGGCTATTTGCTTTTGTGGCTAATTAAAAATGGTCCCAGGTCAAATTCTATCTGGAAAGTTGGCCATTGAGTACCAAAATGATACTTTAAGTAAATGTAGTAAGCTCTGAAGGGAGCTAACATCCCTGAAATTAACTCTTACAATATGCTGGCTCTGTCTTCAAGGTTCTCAGGGTTGCTGTGGTTTTATTTGTCATTTTAGGAAAAGGAAGAGGGAATTAATTGGATATTTCCTTCCCCATGCGAGGAAAAGGAACAGTACTTATTTTTTCTCTTCAAATCAATTAAAAGACAAATCATGGCTGAAAGACTTTGATACTGAGATGCAGATTCCAGAATCTACTTGTTTAGTATCTTATTTTTCCCATTTTCAAAGTTGGGGGTGTAGCTGGAAGTCACAGACCCTAGAGCTCACCTGGACTCTAGCACTAATAGACTGGGCAGTCCTAGGCCCTTTCTGGCTTTCAGGGCTAGACTTAATGAGATTTAAGAACACCAAATTACTACCATAGCCCCATGCTTCTTGAAGCTAGTGAAGGGTGACAGCATCCCCCAAACACTACTAATGCTGAAAGGAGGAGCAATCACGGTCCCTCGTTGGACAGGCCTTGGGACTTTAGGAATATCCAAAGAGAGGGAACTGATGCAAGATGCTACAACCTTAGAGTCAGAGAGGGAAATGATGCTTATCTTAATGAGCAGCTCAGCTGGAGGGGCTCTGATGGTCTTGGGTGGGAATGGGAGGCAGGGGGTGAGATCTCAGCTATAGGAGCCTGGGAGGTGGGTGACTGTTCTTTGCTCATTCCAGGTGCTGTAGTGTGTCCAGCCTTTTGAGGTCTGTTGTGGGCAGTGACTCAAGTCTCCCAGGTGGAGGGCAGTCTACTGAGCTGGGTGTGCAGCAGGTACAGAAGCTGAAGCCCAGAGCCCTATCAGTGGAGTGGCTTTTTAGTTCATGAACAGTTTCCTTACCTTAATTAGCTCTCTAGGGCCCTGGGAGTAGCACTGGCACTCCAGAACAGGACCCATTACTGGGAGAGCAATTCCCCCAGTAATGGAAAGGAGGCAGGCTGTGTTTTGGGGGAGGTGCTTGCTGCTGCCAGTGCTGCTTGGAAGGCTATAGCTAGAACAGATTTGCTGAGCGAGGGAGCTCGAGATGGCTGTGATGGATGGATGAGATCTTCGAGGGGCCTCTTGTCTGCTGGAACTTTCTGATTTAAGGGGGAGCAGTTAAGGTTGAGTGCTGTGGAGGCCAGGAGGCAGGGAAGGCCCTTAAACTCCAACCCCTCACTGCATAGATGAAGCATCAGGAGTCCAGGAAGGGCTAGGATCCTGCTGAAAACCACATGATCAGTCACTTGCAGAGCCAGGAAAAAAACCCAACTCCCTTGCCTGACAGTCCAGGGCTTTCCTGGACTTGAGGGCCAGTAGAAACTACAGACCCAGAATAGGATGCTGCCCTTGGTTCCCCAACTGTCTCTCTCTCTCCAGGCCCAGCTGGAAAAGGGATCAGTGGCTTAGCATGGAGCATGTCAGTGCATCAGTTTTTGCACTGACTCTTAAGATTTGGGATGAAAATAGACAGAGGTGCTACCTGGGTCAGTGAGGGTCTATCAAATGAAATGAGCCCAGACTTCATCCTACCTGTACTTTTTGCATTATACTGTGGGTACTTTCTTGGCACAGAAAGCCTGTTTCACAGCCAGGTGGTTCCTAGGAGCATGGGCTCTGAAGGCTGTGGATCATGCATCCATCTCCAGCCCCAGCCAGTTACCTGGCTTTCATAGCCAGATTCTGACTCTTGGCTCAGATTGGCTGTCTGGCTCTTCCTCACAGTCCCTGGATACCTGCCTGACCTCAGCTTATTCCCTATTCTTTCCAATAGTGATATTTTTCCTGACCTCACTTCACTTATTGCCACTGTGGTTATGCTCTAGCTTTGACCCTGATCACTCCCTCTGACTCCGGGACTGCACTTCTAGCTGCCCAAAGGCTTCCAGTTGCTTGCAGTTTAAAATGGACACTTAGCATGGCCTCCAAGTCTTTTCTTAATCTGGTTCCAAACTAATGTTATAGCCTCATCTGTCATTTATCTATATGTTCTAGCCTTACAAGACTTTCCAAAGAGGCCTCACACTTTCATATCGGTAATTCTCCATTTATAATGTTCCTTCCTCCTGAAACGCCTTTTCTTGCTTGAAACATCCTACACAAACTTGAAGGTCCAGCTCAGATGCAACCCAGTTATCAGAACTAGAGTTCACGAAGATGGACATGGGCTTGGAAACAAGCAAAATCCCCTTAATCAGAATTAAACCCCAAAGGGTGAGGCTAGCACAATTTAAGGAGCTGTTGTTTTAGGCCAGATGTCATAAACTTTCTGCACAGGGCTAGATAGTAAATATTTTAGGCTTTGTGGGTCATACGGTCTCTGTTCCAACTACTCAGCTCTACCATTGTAGCAGAAAAGCAGAAGGCAGTCATAGACAATATGGAAATGAATGGGCATTACTGTATTCTTTATTTACGAGAACAGGCAGTTTATGGCTTTCTGACCCCTGTTTTAGGTTCTGTCTGGGGAAATTGGGTGGTTTGAATCTGTGGGTGACACCAAGTAGGAATAGCTGTGAGGAACCAGGCAGAGTCAGAAAAATGTGCAAGGGACTCCCAGGTAGGGAATAGTGTTAGGATGAGGCACATGGAGGGGAAGGGAGGGCAAATATTAGAAACAGGAGGGAGTTAATTTTGGCTGGAATATGGGATGCTTGAAAGAGAGAAGTATGGATTCTGTTCAGAAAGGAAACTTAGGGCCAAATTGTGAAGGATCTTGACTAAGCTATTCTGTGGACAGTGGGGAGCCATTGAAAGTTTTTGATCAGTATAATATGGTCACATCTGTACTTTGGAATATGATCAAAGTCATTCTGACTGGTTGTGGTGGCTCACACTTGTAATCTGAGCACTTGAGGAGGCCAAGAGGGGAGGATCTCTTGAGGTCAGGAGTTCAAAACCAGCCTGGGCAACAGAGTAAGGCCCTGTCTCTACAAAAAATAGAAAATGAAAAATAAATTAGCTGGGTGCACACCTGTAGTCCCAGCTGCTTGGGAGGCTGAGGCTGCAGTGAGCCATAATCATGCCACCACACTCCAGCCCGAGTGGCAGAATGAAACACTGTCTCAAAATAAACAAATAAACAAAAAAAACAAAGACAAACAAACAAGAAAAAAACAAATTCATACTGGCCCAGTTAGAAGAACGACTGGAGGAGATAGGACTGGATACAGGAAGACCTGCTGTACTACTGCAGTTGTCCAGGCCATTGGTTCCTGATTGCTGGGCTTTGAACCAGTGCTGGTTTGAATGCCTAAGAATTGTTTGTGATGCTTGCTAAAAATACAGATTCCCAGTCCCACATCCACACACAAGAGATTTGGGTTTGGTAGATTCAGAATTTCTAACAAGCTCTCCAGATTTGGGCATCACTGGTCCAGGCAAGGCAGAATGAAGCCTGATCTTAAGAGGGCAAGGATGCCAGAGAAAGGAAGGCATAGATAACATGGGATTTGGCCACTGCTCTCTTCCTCCTGTTACCTACCTCTGTTCATGACAGCCCTCCACTTGTCTCTTTGTTCTTCACACACTACCACTAGCCCCAACATCCTAATTTGCTTATGTCCTGTCAGTTCTCTTTGAAATGAGTCTTCTGTTGCTTTTTTCCATTTCTACCCTCATTTAGAGTCCCATTAATGCTCAACTACCCTGACCTCCCTGTGTCCAGTCCATCAAGATAATCATAAAGCCCAGCTCAGTCACTCTCCAGAAGCTTTTTGGGCTGCCTTTTATTTTAGGATGAAGGTCAAGCTCCTGAGCTTAGCATTCAGTTTCCTTCAGGAGCTTACTCTCCTGCCAGTCTTTCCAAGCATATCCCTGCCACTCCCCCTCATCTGGTTGCTCTGTGCTTTTGAAATTGTGCTGTACTTGTAGCCTTGCCCCATCCTAATGTCTCCTCCAGTCAACCCTGTTCATTTTTCCCTTTTTTCCTCTCTGCTTGTGTGTGACTGGATCTTCCTGGTGGGTAGAGTTAGCTGCCAAGGGAGAACCCCCACGACCTTTTTGCATCATAAATGTGTGTCTTCTCCATTCGAAGTCCTAATCCTCTGCTTGTGACGGACAATTGGTCACTATGGCAACTGACTGTGACGTCACAGGATAAGGACTTCAGGTGAAGTGGCAGGAGCAGGTGAGTATGTAGGAGACAGATTTCAATGTCTGTTGAAGGCCCCCCCACACCCTCCTTCAGTGCCGGGGGCATGGAGGGATATCTTGGGCTCCTGCTGTTTTTTAAAATGATGCGGTGAGAGTGTGTGCCTGGCATCTGCGTGCTGCAGCAGTGTGGGGCTGACAGAGTGTGTCAACTTGAGCTCTGGCTGTGCAGGCACCGCTGCTGCGTGAGCCTGTTATTCCATTCTGGATTGCTATTTTGATACCCAGATTGCATCATTCTTCCTACGTATAAACAGGGGGTCCCCAGGGCCCTGCAGCTACTCACTTCTCCACCAACACTGTTGTTGTGATGAGCTCTATTTAAATGAGCTGCCGGATCGGGGCAGGTTCCAGCCACACATGAGCACTGTCATTTTGGGGAACATGGAGGGCTGAAGGATTTTTGGATGGAGTCCTAAAAGGCTGAGAGTGCTGTCTCCCGAGCTGTGCAGAGAGCGACAGACCTAGTTCCTGAAAGTTGAAAATGTCGTTTTCTTCCTTCTGAGCTTCTATTCCAAGGCACCCAGAGGATTAGGAAGGAGATGCAGCTAGGAAAAGAGTCGCCTCTTTGAGGTCTCCCTCTTGCTGTTCAGTTTGGGAAAATTGCTGCAGAGCCTTCAAGATAAACAGAAACAGGAGGAGTCAACCAAGCTCTTTCCTGCAGGAGTATCTCAGGTGAGCTAGAGAAATGCAGCCCTGGCTGAGGATGCGTCAGAGAAAGGAGAGGATCCAGGCTGCTCCCCTTACCCTATCCAGTATCCATTCCCCGAGGCTTAGGCCTTGCAGCCCGGCTGGCTACAGCATGCAGGGTGGGTGTTCCTGGGCGCTTGGTAAGCACCATCCTCTGGACCTGTGGTGGTCTCACCTGTCGCTCCTCTGACTTCTATCCCAGGTGTTGCTCTAATCACGGCATCAGGGCCACCGGTAAGCCTGCTGGCAGCTGGGGCAGAAGCAGCAGTCACTTTAGGGGTAACTTGGATAAAAATTTGTCTTTCTAGCAGGGACTGGGTATTTGGGGATGGGGTGCAACATGTTTCTTGAAGGTGGTGCTGCTCTGAATGGTGGGTTGGAGGAAGCCTTCAGGGGCTGTGTGGTGGGGGCCTTAGCTGGTGCTAAGTAGACTGGGGCTGCCCAGGGGTGGGAGGGCAGAACTGTTAGTGAGGATGTCCAGCCTGCCAGAGGATACAACTAGAGTGTTTTTTCTCATTGCTTAGCATCTGACAGAGGCATAGGGAGGTAGAGAATCTTACCTGTGGCTACAGAGGTAATTAGGGACTGCTTAGTGGTTCACAGTATCACCTATGTTATACAAGGGCCATGTGATTTTTAGCTAAGCTCCTCCCTGTCTTTGGGCCTCCATGTCATCATCTGTGTGGTGGCGAATTGCCTGGATGAACAGTGAAGCTCTGTCCAGCTTTGGGTCTACAGGTTGGAACTAGCAGAGGAGCATCAGGCTCCTCCAGTGGATGCTATTGCTCTGTTGGGATCAGAGCTTGGACCCCAGCTTCTAGTTGCCTGGAGCCCTGGACAAGAGCTGTGGAATGAAGGGCTTCCTAACGCTCAGAGGATTGCTTAGCATTGGTCTCAGGCTTGTGTGACGTATGTGTTCTCGCTTGGTGACCTAAGCTGACCCGATACCAGCTTTCTGAGACCTCTTTGGGATTTCTCTCCTCCCCTACCTCCCTGGTGTCCATGTTGCCTTGGACTTGCTGTTCATGTCTGAAAGGTAGACTACCCAGTGTGGGCCCAACTTCCTTGCTGCCTCACTAAGGAGCACCTCTGGTGTCTGTGACTTCCTGATTCTGGAGACAGAAGCCCCACATCTCATGGGGGATAATCATGTGGACTTGGGGCCCTGTCTCTATATTTCTCAGAATCAGTGTTCTTGTATGTGAAATACAAGAGTAGGGCTGTCGTTTGAATAATAATTAACCAAATAAAATGGAAAAAAGCATGATATCTAAATAATATTTTATGTACAATGTGATTTAAATATGTATTTATAACTAAATTAATATTAAATATTGTTAAGTAGATGTTTGGTTATACACAGCTCTAAGAGTTGATATATACGCTCAGTGCATGTTCTAGGTCCCAGCAGCAGTCCTTGTAGTGCCAAACCTCAGGCTGCACTCTAGGTCTGCTTATGGGTCCTGCAGTTGAGCTGGGAGTCTGGCTCCCAACTCAGTGCCAATCCCCAGGTACAGGAGTATCAGGTCACTACCTGTCTGTTGGGAATCTGCCCTTTTCTCTGCCAGAGGGGAACTACATCACAGCTGAATTCAGAGTCTTTCTTAACTTCTTAGTCTCTTATTATTATTATTATTATTATTATACTTTAAGTTCTAGGGTACTGTGCAGGTTTGTTACATATGTATACATGTGCCATGTTGGTGTGCTGTACCTATTATTAAAACTCATCATTTACATTAGGTAAATGACAAGTTAATGGGTGCAGCTGGGTGAGCGTGCCTTTCTCAGTTGCATGATATAGGAGACAGCTATCAGGCTCAGCCACAGGGGAAGGGGGTGCTCTCTCGTAGGTGCTGTGTCTCAAACTTGGTTGTACATTGTTTTCACCTGGGGAATTTTTTACACATGTAAAGTGCCTGGTTCAGAGAGTGGTGGTGTACAGATGAAAATGTGTCCCACACCTCTCAAGGACCAGAAGTGTTTGTACTTGTGACAGATGGACTAAATGTCCTCCACTTTCAGAGCTGCTCTCCTAGGCTCCTAAGTTCTCAGGAGCACCTCTGGTGTCTGTGACTTCCTGATTCTGGAGACAGAAGCCCCACATCTCATGGAGGATAATCATGTGGACTTGGGGCCCTGTCTCTATATTTCTCAGAATCAGTGTTCTTGTATGTGAAATACAAGAGTAGGGCTGTCGTTTGAATAATAATTAACCAAATAAAATGGAAAAAAGCATGATATCTAAATAATATTTTATGTACAATGTGATTTAAATATGTATTTATAACTAAATTAATATTAAATATTGTTAAGTAGATGTTTGGTTATACACAGCTCTAAGAGTTGATATATGCCAATTGTCTAAAGTAAAACTTTACTTTGATATCTTCATTGAAAGATGGAGAATCTCTTTAAAAAAAATAAAAAGTCAAGATTGACACAGCTTGATGGGGTTAGGGACCTTCTGAGGGAAGAGAAGAATTTCTGGACAAAGGTGTTGTGACACAAAGAGAGCGCATGTCCTTTGGGTCCACTCTGGGGACCGCAGCCTCCCTGGGACAGTGCCTGCACCACTGTGATGATTCTCCATCTCTGCTCTTTGCTGCACAGCCCCTCTTGGAGGGCTAATCTCTTAAATCCAGGCTTTCTTTCAACTACAAGCTTGTTCCCTGACTTTCTGACAAGGATGATAGCCAGGGTGCTATTTGGCTCTCTGTTCCTTCCCATCCTGCCCAGGATAATATTTCTTTTTCTTTAATTTCTTTTTTAATTTTTAATTTTTAATTTTTTTTTTTTGAGGCAGAGTCTCACTCTGTCACCCAGGCTGGAGTGCAGTGGCGCAATCACGGCTCACTGCAAGCTCCGCCTCCTAGCTTCAAGCAATTCTCCTGCCTTGGCCTCTCGAGGCTGGGATTACAGGGTGCTCCCCACCACGCCTGGCTAATTTTTGTGTTTTTAGTAGAGACTGGGTTTTGCTATATTGGCCAAGCTGGTCTCAAACTCCTGACCTCAGATGATCCTCCTGTCTTGGCATCCCAAAGTGTTGGGATTACAGGTGTGAGCCACCAGGCTTGGCTTCCAGGAGAAAAAAACGCCTGGCTGCTGTAGGCAGAGTAAATGGGTTGGATAATTTGTACTTCCCTGCATTCCTATTCCTCTCATTTTAATGGTGTAGAAAGTAAGATAATTGCTTGAACCCAGGAGACAGAGGTTGCAGTGAGCCGAGATTGTGCCACTGCAGTCCACCCTGGGTGACAGAGTGAAACTCCATCTCAAAAAAAAAAGAAAAAAAAAAAAAAAAAAAAAAAAAAAAAAAATAAAAAAGAAAAAAAAAAAAAAAAGGAAATGCAGTCCTCATTTACCATCATGGACTAGATTCTTAGAAACTGTGATTTTAAGCAAAACAATGCACAGCAGGTCCTTAAGTAAACATCCTTTTGTTATAACATTGATGAAAAAAAAAAAAACAGTTTCATTTTACGTCATCATGCTTAAAGTTGACGTTTCCAAGAACCTATCAGTGATGTTAAGTGAGGACTTACTCTATAATTCAATCTGCTAAAAACCAGGTAATATCCTTTAATACCAACTGTGGTTGATTTTTGTATACAGACATATGAACAGGTATTTGAAAGGCAATGTGATATTTGTTGTACTAGAAGGATGTTCAGGGTGCTGTGGGAACCCAGAAGAGGGACTAATTAACTAATCCTGGGGGAAATTAACCCTGCTTCTCAAAGGTGGAACATTTGAACAGGTATGAAAAGATGAATAGGAGTTTATCTGAAAAGGAGAGGGGCAAGAAAGAGTATTTCAGGAAGAGGAAACAGCATTTTTCACAGACACAGAGTCAGGCAAAAGTTTGGTGTATTCAAGAAATAGCAGAGATATTGGGCATGGCAAAAACACAGGGTGTATGGCAGGCAAAGCTAAAGATGAGATTAGAGAGAGGTAAGGTTAATTTGGAAAGGGCATTGAATGCCAAGCTGAGGACTTTGGCTTTAAGGCCAAGGGAGCAGAGGATGTGTGATGAGGCCTTCTTTGACCTATTAAGTTCTTTCTCTTTTTTCATTCTGCTCATGAGGCCATGTTACAGTGACTGATGTTTGGGCATCTGGTACCAGGGAAGTCTTGTGGATGTTGTTTTCAACGATTAGAGCAGCATTTCTGTCCTGGGCGTAGAGGAGGAGGCCTCCCCAGGGTGAACCAAGTGGAAGGGAGGGACAGTAGCCTTATTCCCCTGGATGATGTCACCTGTGGAGAGCATCCTTCTCCACCTCTGGCCATTGTTCTTGACAGGCAGGAGAATATGCAGGACATTCCAGATGCAATCCTGTCATTAACACTCATGGCTCTGCAAAGACTCAGAAAGTTTTTCTTTCTTCCTTTTTTTAATTTTTTTTTATTTTTTGGTGGGGTAAGGGAGTATTAAACTATTATTTTTCATGATTTTGTGGATTTTGATTTTCCCGGGATGTATCAATTAGCTTTTACTGCATAACAAGCCACCTCTAAACTTGGTAGTTAAAATAACTAAACTTTATTTAGTTTATGATTCTACAGTTTGGCTGTTTGGGCTGGGATTCTCTGGATAATTCTTCTCATTTGGCCTGGGCTTAAATAATTATGACTGTGTTCACTCTTGCGTCTGTGTTCAGCTAGTGTGTTAGTTGGGGCTAGCTGGTCTATGATGGCCTCAGGTGGGATGCCTGAGACAACTGAGATCTCTCTCTGCATGCTCTCTCATCTTCCAGCAATCTCAATGCCAGGTTAGATTTTTCACATGGCAGTCTTAGAGTTCTAAGAACAAGAGCAGAATTATATAAGGCCACTGAGGCCTAGGCTTGGAGAACTTGTCACTTTTGCTGCATTCTGTTGGCCAAAGAAAGTCACTAGGTGAGCTTAGATTCAAAGGGTGAAGGGTCCTACCTCTTTTAAAAATTAAAAACTCATCACTGACTTGAAGCTCATGGAGAGTCTTACCTTTTGATGGTAGGATTGCAAGGGTATGGATGCAGGGAAGGGAAGAATTTGTGGCCATTTTTTGAATCTACCAGTCAAACTAACTTTCATCACCAGAGAGTTGATAATTGAGTTTATTGCATTACTGTGAATAGGATATGAGGAATCTTTTGAATCCAAAGTCAACATTCATGGAGGACCATGTGATTTCTGAAGTTTTATCTAATTTATTCTGCACGGCAACTCTTATTTTCCCTATTTTACATATGAAGAAAGTGGGGCACAGAGCAATTAAGTGAGATTGTTTTGCCCAAGGTCATTGGCTGGTAAACCTGATATTTGGGCTTATATTTGTCTGACTATAAGTCTGGAGCAGCTGCCATTATATCCATCTTCCATATTTTGAAGAGATGAGACAGAGGAGATTGTAGCAGGACTGCTGCATTCACTGCCATAGCCAACCCCTTTCCAGATCACCCTCATCCCTGGACACAGGTACCTTGCCCTACTCCAGAGGCTCATTTTCTTGTTCCCAGTAGGTTGACTGCTCTTGGGGTGGGCCGGCAGAATCACTGTGGTCTCCAGGGTGGGAGTCTTTTGCTGCTTTTATGGTCCAGAAGCCCACTATGCTGAAGAATGTGTTAGAGACGGATATATTTCTCTGGGGAGAGATTGTAGGTCAAGCTGTTCATAGGTAAAATATACATATATATGTTGCATCCAACATGGACTATGGGGAGAGAGCCCTCCAAAAGACCTTTGAGCCTCAGAGGCAGACTGACTGGTATATGCTGTCTAAGAGAAAAATACCTCCTAGATGAGCAGGCAGAGAGGGCTTGCCTTTCTCTGACTAAAGCCTTCTGGAAGCTGTAGCTTTGAGATCTTCCAAATCATCCTGCTATGTGGTAACTGTAATGACGTGGAGTTGTGCCTCTAACTAAACTGACTCCCTGGATCTTGGCTAGTGATGGGAGCTGTGCTCTCAGGGATGTGGAATGAGGAATGGGAGCAGCAAGAAGGCACCTGATTGTCAGAACCAAAGCAGGGCTGGGCCTGTAGTAGCATGGCTTATGGGGTGGGGAGGAAGGTAGGACCAGGTAAAGACAAGAATGTGAGGAGACCAGTTGGTCTGTAGGGAAGGCCCCAATGGGATGGTGATGTTCAGGGTACCCACATAGTAATGCAGGCTATGGCATCAAGTGTAGTTCATTTTGGCAGACATGGGTATTGCCACGTATCTTGGTGTTGTGTATTAGAAAGCCCCATGTCCAGGCCTTAGGTATAATCAGCCATGTTGCTCTGACTCTGCTATCTTTCTTTCTTGCACAGAGCTCATCTCCTGTCCTGGGTGTGAACAAGTATATCTTACCAGGGATGTAACTGAACATTTTTTTCTGCAGTGTGTTCCTACTGAGCAACCCAAGATGGCCAGGGTAAGTCAGGGCAAGGAAAGAAGCAGCTGATCTGTTTCTGAAATCTGTGAGGCCCCTGTCCATAAGTCTGTCTATCTATCTATCACTCTATATGATTTGTTACTTCTCTTTCAGTTTTACTAATCATCCATCCATCCATCTAGAAGAAAATAAAAATGCATGAGTTGGGGAAAACAATGAGGGGGTTTTCTATTAAGTGAAAATTACTGACTTTTTTTAGTATCAATCCCTTTAGCAGAAGGTGAGTGTAAGTTAAGATATATTAAGAGTTGCTTACTGTATATATAATTTTTTTTTCTCTCTTACAGCTCTTACTGAAAAATACCAGTACTGGGCTTTTGTTTTATTTTTTTATTATCCTGAGTTGAAATTCATATACCAGCCTAGATTAAATGGGTTTATTAATCTTGCCTGTATTTACCAACTATCGCCTTTTTCCTGAATTTCTTAAATTTTTTATCACTTACTGGCTGGCAGCCCTTCTGTTCCTCTTTCCACTGGGGTATCCTTGTTATCTAAATTAGTAAATTACTAATTTACTAATTTACTTACTTGTTCCTGTGACTGATTTGTGTTGAATGTCTCACATGTGCCAGGCCCTGTGCTGGATATTAGGGAGATAGACCCATATACTCTACCTTCAAGGAATTCATAGTTTAATTAGTAAAACTTTCAGAATTCACATCAGTTTGGTGGCCTCTGTGATTCAGGCACAGATAGGCCAACTTTTCCAAATCTCCCCTTCTCTTGATGTTTTATATCGGCCCTGGCAAGATATTTGCTTACCAAATGAATGAACATTTGGACTGGGAGAGGCCTAGATACCCTCAGATCAGGCAGAACCCAGGTGTGGGAGCGCAAGTCTGAACGCTGGTCTGTACTTGCCCTTTCTTGGCTGCATTTGACCATCTTGCTGTGTAATCCCATATGTGGGCCTTCTCCTCTCTGAAGCACTCCTCTCTGAATTTCCTGCTTTTGCCAGTGCTTGCCCTCTAAATTTTCCTCCATTGTCTGCCTGGTGAACCTACTTGTCATTCAGTATCCAGCTCTAATGTTTCCTTTTTGTAAAACTTTTCCTAGCCACTCCTAGACTGAGTTCCTGGAAGGCTTCCTTTGCTTCCTTTGCATATGTTGCATCCTTTTTATTACAGCATTACTCAGTTAATGCATACCATCCTGTGTGCTATGGATAGCGTGAGGTCAGATCCTTGGCTTATGCATCTAGGTATCCTTAGCTTCAGCACAGGACTTGTGTGAACAGCCCCTGAGACAGCTGCTGCTGCTGCTGCTCCTCCTCCCTCCCTCCCTCCTTCCTTCCCTCCTTTCCTTCCTCGTTTTCTTTCTCCTCCTTCCCTTCCTCCTACTCTTCCTCCTCTTCCTCCTCCTACTCTTCCTCCTCCTCCTGCTCCTTTTCCTTCTTCCTTCTCCTTCTCCTTCTTCCTTCTCCTCCTTTTCTGAGGCAGGGTCTTCCTCTGTTGCCCAGGCTGGAGTGTAGTGGTATGATCTTGGCTCACTGCAGTCTTGACCTCCTGAGCTCAAGCGATCTTCCCACCTCAGTCTCCCTAGTAGCTGGGACTACAGGCATGTGCCACCACTCCTGGCTAATTTTTGTACTTTTTGTAGAGATGGGGTCTCACTATGTTGCCCAAGCTGGTCTGAAACTCCTGGGCTCAAGCAATCCTCCTGCCTTGGCCTCCCAAAGTACTGGGGTTACAGGTGTGAGCCACCATGCCTGACGTAGCCACTGTTCTTTTGGTCACAAAGGATGCTTCCTTTCACAAGCCCCGGCATGTTACTCCCAGACAGCTCTGCAAAACAGACTACACTCCAAAATAGTGGAGGAATAGGCCTGCAGGACCCCTGTCTTTAGAGTATTTGCCACTTGTGGAGGCAGACCCAAATGAGGATCATGTCAGTAACTCCAGAACTCTCTGCTTCCAGAACTGCTCCGAGTGCAAGGAGAAGAGGGCAGCACATATCCTCTGCACCTACTGCAATCGCTGGCTATGCAGCTCTTGCACAGAGGAACACCGACACAGCCCTGTCTCTGGGGGCCCGTTCTTTCCTCGGGCCCAGAAGGGATCTCTAGGTACCAATTCCACCTCTCCTCGCCCACTCCTGTGCCCTAAAGCAGGGCTGAACCCTAAGATCCCTGGAGAATAGCTCTTCGATCTTGTTTCCTTGCTGGGGGAGAAGGTAGGGACAGTCTCAGAGCCTTTCCCAAAGGAAGTCTCCTTCAGAGTCAAAGGGGTGACTCACTCCTGTCCCTCCCTGTGGGGAGTGGGGTGGATGAGTGTGGATGAAATGGTACAGGGAGGAAGGTGTTGGATTATTGTGGAAGCTAGCTGAGCTCCCTGCCTTTCACCCCTACAGCAATCATGCCACCCTTCTAATTTATTTACTTGATTAACTTAGTCTGGATCAGGGCTTGTTCGTTTGTCTATCCAGCAACATCTGTTTTATTTTATTTTAATTTTTATTTTTTTGAGATGGAGTCTCATTCTGTCACCCAGGCTGGGGTGCAGTGGCACGATCTCGGCTCACTGCAACCTCCACTTCTTGGGTTCAAGTGATTCTCCTGCTTCAGCCTCCTGAGTAGCTGGGATTACAGGCATGTGCCACCACGCCCAGCTAATGTTTGTATTTTTAGTAGAGATGGGGTTTTGCCATGTTGGCCAGCCTGGTCTTGAACCCCTGACCTCAGGTGATCCGCCCACCTTGGCCTCCCAAAGTGCTGGCATTACAGGCGTGAGCCACTGTGCCCAGCCACCATCTGTTTTAAATGACACTCTTCTTGAAAGTCTTTTCTCAAGGCCCTTGAATTGTGAAAGGGGTTCTACATCTGTCAAATCCACAGGAACCAGAGTTCATGATCCATGAGATCTAGCCTGGAGCCTGGCAAGGCTGGGTAGCTGGTTTCAGCTCTGTTAAAAACAGAATCCTGATTAATGAACAGGTTGAGGTTAATTGTGAAGGATTCATTATTTTGCAGGAGATCTATGTGCAGTAGTAGCAAGTGCCTTCCTCAGCCTGTGGCAGGTAGTGGGATGCTCAGGCTTGATGGTGTGCTATTTCTGGACAACTGGGCAAATCCAGCCAAGCTAAGCCCAAAATCCTCCTTGTGCCCCTGGAGAGTCATCTCCTGTTTGTACCACTTCTCCCAAGCTCTGTGTTTCTGCAGTGTCCTCTGAAGGCGGAGGGCTGTGCAGCAAATCTTAAACTGAGAGGTCTGTCTAACTGAGCAAGAGAAGCCCACTTTCTCTGTCTTCTCTGGCAGGAGTGAATAGTGGTCCCGGAGACTTCACCTTGTATTGTCCTCTACACACACAGGAAGTACTCAAGCTATTCTGCGAGACATGTGATATGCTCACTTGCCATAGCTGCCTGATGGTGGAACACAAAGAACACAGGTGGGGCTGGCAGATTGCCTGAAATGGGCTGGGGAGGGCTCTGGATTTCTTACTTTCGAGAGCTCTGGGGCTCCCCATGCATCAAAATCTTCTCCCTGCCCAAGCCAACCTACAGCCCCTGGGCTGAAGTTTTTCCCTGCTCCTGTTGTGGTACTTCCCTGGAAAAGGCCTAATGGGCCAAGAGCCTGTGGTGCCTTAGACTTTCACTAGAAGTCATCACAGCCTCCATGGGTCTGGCTGAGACAATCCCCTGTGGAGATTCCCGCTTGGTTGGCATGCTCAAAGTAGGACTCAGCCCTTCTCAGCTTTTTCTCTGCCTCATCCCCCAGGTGCAGACATGTTGAAGAAGTTTTGCAAAACCAGAGGATGCTTCTGGAAAGTGTGACTACACAGGTGGCACATAAGAAATCCAGTCTACAGACATCTGCAAAGCAAATTGAGGACAGGTAGCACAGGCTAGTGCCTTGCCGGTGCTGGAAATGCTGTGTTCCTGCACACCCGGGATTCCGACAACAGGCCATCAGATGTAGTGCCTGTGAAGAGGAACTGTGGTTAAGCAGATGTGGGCATATGTCCTAGAAGGCATATGTCTTGGCCTTAGAGGTCTCAGGGCCAAGGAGGGATCATTAAGTCATCACTTGGTAACTGAGACCAAGCTAGGTCAGGATGATCAGAGTGAGTCTGGGTCAAAGCATACATGTTATGAACTAGCCAGAAGTCGGTGCTTGAGAACAAGGGTACCAAGCAGACACTAGCGACGAGAGTGCTGCTTATTATGAGGATGGAACAAACCAGGGGCAATCTGCGCTTTATCACCCTTTTCCCTGTGTGTTCTCTATTAATCTACAAATCACATGAAATCATTGGTATTTTACATAGGAAGAGGAAGTGGTAGGTGCTGAGAGCACCTCATGTGGCAGGCACTGCATTGGGTATCATGTATGCATTATTTTATTCAGTTCTTGCCATTCTTTCAGTCAGGGATTATCTCCATTTTACTGATGAGGAGACTGAGGTTCATAGAGGTTAGGTAACTTATCTGAGATCACACAACTAGCCAGTGACTGTGCTGGGTTTAGACGCTGGGTCTGTGGTGACTTCAAAGCCCATGCTTTAAAAATTTTTTAAAATAGCTTTACTGAGATATAATGTACATATCATAAAATTATTCTTTTTAAATATATAATTCAGTGGCCTTTAGTATATTCACAGAATTGTGCAACCATACATAATTACTGTCTACTTTTAAAACATTTTCATCCCCCCAAAAAGAAGCCACATTAATATAAACATTATTATATGTTTATAATAAATATTATATGTTTATTATTTATTATATAATTATATAATGTTTATTATTGTTTATTATCTAATATGTTATTATGCCAATAGTGTAAACATTATTAGTCACTCTCCATTCCCCCAACACCTCCCAGCCCTCAGAAACCACTAGTCTGCTTTCTGCGTATTTTTGCCTCGTGGTGACATTTATTGGAGCATCCTCCTTTTAAAGACAACAAATTACAATAAATCATTCCCATACTTTCTCTTTTGGTCCTACCTCTAGTGCTGTGTCAACTGGGGGCTACTGGGTTGACCTGGGTGTAGACTTGAGGTTTACCTAGAGAAAACCAAGCTGAACTTTGATCAAGTGGGGCTCAGGTGTACAAAAGGTGGGGGTAGTGGAGGAAGGCTCTTTTTTTTTTGTATTTGGTGTCTGCTAGGCCCTGATCTCAGTAGGCAGCCTCCAAGTTGCTTCTTATGTTTGCTGTCTCTTAGTCTTCATATAGTCCATGAGGAAAGCTTACCATGGCTTGTCCCATTGTGTTTATAGGATTTTTGAAGTGAAGCATCAGCATAGGAAGGTGGAAAACCAGATCAAAATGGCCAAGATGGTTCTGATGAATGAGCTGAACAAACAGGCCAATGGGCTAATAGAGGAATTAGAGGTATGTATAGACAGATGGATCAGATGGATGGGTTCAGAAACCATCCACAGATCAAGCTAGTCCCAGGACCGAGGGAAGCCTAGGCTGTAATTCAGATATGCAGCTTCCATAGCTCTCTCCTGCTCCCTGTATTTTAAAATGTCAGCCTAATTTTGGGAGGGTGGCTCATGAAGGGCTAGAAAATCAGGTCAAGCTGATCTTTGATGCTCTGTCTCTTAGGCAGCTTCCATCCTTAATTGCACAGGGTTATAATCTTGGAAGAGAAAGTCATGAAACAAACTACCTTCTTCGCTAATCTATGTCCAAGAGATATAGACATTTATTCATTTCCTCTTTCATTTATTACCCAGTCCATATGTGCACCATAAAATCTCCCACCACCTCCCCCTCCCCTTTTCTATCAGCCAGCATCCCATGACAACACTCTGCCCTACTGTCCTCTCAGAGGGGTAGTCTCATCTGATTCCATCAGTGACATACACAGGCCACCAGACTTCCCAAGCAGGTGGATTACAGTCCAATAACTGTCTTCTCTCTGTACCCAGGGGATTACTAATGAGAGAAAGCGGAAGCTGGAACAGCAGTTACAGAGCATCATGGTTCTCAACCGTCAGTTTGAGCATGTGCAGAATTTCATCAACTGGGCTGTCTGCAGCAAAACCAGTGTCCCTTTTCTTTTCAGCAAAGAGCTGGTAAGAGGAATCTCCCAACTCCTCAGCCTGTTCTTGAAGCTTATCAGAGCATCCCCTTTGTCACAGGGGCAATGAGGTGGTCCTTGGAAGTGCCTTTTCTTTTTAGAATGGAAGGAGGAATAAAATAGCAGCTCCATCCATCCTTCAAATTCAATCACTGCTTTTGGGTTAGTAAGTAAACACCATCTTTCACCAAATCCCATAGTGCAAAGAGGACGCAGGTGCTGAAATGGTCCTGCCCTCCCAATGGTAGCTCAGTTGGGAAAGTCTGTAGCTTTTTGTCATAGATCACTGGTTCAGACGTTACCCTGGACATGAGTAGTGTGCTAGGCATCTCATAGAAAGTTACTGGGGTTTACGTGGGGGTGTGAGAGAAAAGGAGTTGGAGATAAGGTTGAAGTATTAGGCTTGAGAAGACGGCAGCACCCAGGAGAGGGAGCAAGAATTTTGAGAGAAGTTGATGGAGTTTATATTTGAATACTTTGAGTCTAAGGTGCCTATAGTGCATCCAAAACCAACTCCAAGCTACCTACCATTAAAAAGCTGTTCTAATATATGGGTGTGGAAGTCAGAAGAAAAGTTGGTTTTGGAGAAGGAGATGTAGGAGTCACCAGGAAATCAGTGGTATCACCTTGCAAGAGTGTGTGGAGCAAGAAGAGAGAAAGTTGGGAACCCAGGGAATACCATCGTTTTCAGCATAGACAGAGGAAGATGATGAGTGGAGGAGAGTGAGACGCACTAGTCAGAGGTTGGAAGCAAAACAGAGTGTGGTACACAGAAACGAACAGTTTCCAATTTTAAGTGACCCGTTTGGCAATGCTGCATGGGTGAAAGAAGATGAATAGTGAAGAGCAGCCTCGAGATCTGGGAATCAGGCTATCTTCTGAAAGAAGCTCCAGCAAAGTAGAAGGGTCAAAAGCTAGAATGAGGAGACTGAGGATGGGTGGTGAGGAAGTAGAGACAGAAATGAAAAGAAGAAAAATAAAAACATAGCCTGAGAAGACAGTGAGTTGGGGGAAACATTTTTTAAGCTTGGAAAACATTTGCACACATGTATGTGGTAGAAGAGGTTGAAGATAGAGAGGAGGGGTGTGTGGTGGGGTAAGTACACTGAGAAAGCAGGAGGAAGGATATAGAGTGAACTGGTTGACCTTAAACACAAGGACAGTCCCTTCTGAGATGGGAGGACAGGAAGGGGACAATGCTGTAGTTAAGTTTGAGGGTAGAAGGGATACAAGTTTGGGGTAATTTATCCTTTATGGTGTCTTTTTTTTCTCTGTGAAATAGGAGGTGATAATAAGAGGGTTAAAACATTGGTAAGTAGCACCAAAGTGAAGATTTTAAATGGTCATTGAGTGCAGTGGAAGAGAAAGATGACAAGAAGTGACAAGAGAAAGGGCTGAGGGGTGCTGCTGAAATTAATAATCACTGAAGTGGCCCCAGGTAACATGGCTTTGGTATGACTGGATTACCTAAGAGTAGGAGTTGGCGATGGGGAGGGAATTCGGACACTAGTGATATAATTACTGTAAATGACAGGAAGCTGGGGAGTCCTGTGGACTGAAGGAGCAGGGCTTGGAGAGGTTGAAGAACATACTCTGAAAGAGCATGAACTTGTTATGACCAGAGTGGGTTGTTGGAGTTTAAAGGTCTCATAGGTAGAATGGTTGTAAATGATTAATAGGGTCTAGGTATGGTGACTACACTGAAAACAAGGTGGTTGCCATGCAAGAGATCAACGAAATAAGAGGCTAAGATGTTAGTTGGGACATTAGTTAACCAGAGGATGGCAGGGTAAGTTGGACACTTGCCAAAGCCCTGGATAAATAGGAGAGTTAGTGATGAGAAATAGATGAAAGTGATGGGAGAGGAAGAGGGCTATTGTGTAGGACAGAAGGGTGTTTTACCTGCAAATGGAAGTACAGCAATGGGGAGCTCAGAAAATGCCTGCCCCCACTAGGCTCTTAAACTGAGGTGATGGTAGAATGAATGGAGCACCAGTCAATGATGTCATGAGTGAGAATGACAAATCACTTGAGGCCTGAAAAGATAAGAATGTAGGGGTTCCAGGCCGGGTGCAGTGGCTCACACCTGTAATTCCAGCATTTTGGGAGGCTGCGGCGGGCCGATCACGAGGTCAGGAGATTGAGACGATCCTGGCTAACACGGTGAAACCCCGTCTCTACTAAACAAAATGCAAAAAATTAGCTGGATGTGGTGGTGAGTGCCTGTAGTCCCAGCAACTCAGGAGGCTGAGGCTGGAGAATGGAGTGAACCTGGGAGGCGAAGCTTGCAGTGAGCTGAGATCGTGCCACTGCACTCCAGCCTGGGCAACAGAGTGAGACTCGGTCTCAATAAAATAAAATAAAATAAAAAAGACTGTAGGTTCCAGAAGTCTTGATAAGAGGAAAGGGATCAGCTGGGAGGATGGGCAGGTGCTAAGGTGCAAGAGAATGAGAATATGGAGGATGACCAGAGGTTAAACAGCCATGACTTTGAGCCTTTCAGCTTGTCCAAAGAGTAAGGGAAGGGGAGTTGTCATTTAGGTGCAAGATGCCCAAATAAATGACCTTTGGTGCTGTTGTCAGATTGTGTTTCAGATGCAGCGATTGCTGGAGACAAGTTGTAACACAGATCCTGGCTCCCCTTGGAGTATCAGATTCACCTGGGAGCCTAACTTCTGGACCAAGCAGCTAGCTTCTCTTGGTGAGCTTGGACCCACCCACCCAGGCCTACCCACCCTTTGGGCTTTGACCTAATTACTTACCTTACTGGGTAGGTCAGCATATGCCTAAGAAAAAGCACTCCCTGGGACTGCCAGTGGTCTTGGAATCATTCAGCAAACTTTTTTTTTTTTTTTTTCTGAGGGGGAAGAGGAGAGAATGAGGAATTTAAATAACAGTGGCAATATAGGACTTTGTATCAGGACCAGTTGAAATCTGAGTTTACCATTCTGTGTAAATGTCCTGTTACCTTGGTTTTATTGCTGAGAAGGAGACAAGACAGTCACCCTGCTCTCTAGAATGCTGTATGGCAGTACAGATGAATGTGTGTCTCTGTGGTCACACAAAGGTATACATGTGTGGGCACAAGCAGGGGTATCTCAGCAACAGTGAAATTGCGTGTGCATGTTTGTGTTACACAGACATATCCTTTTGAGTTGAGATATAAGCAGATAATTCATGGCCTTGTGCATTTTTCTTCCCTGCTGCAAACATTTGCTGGCATTCAGTCTTTAGGCAGAATGTAGACAGCTTGAAGTTGTGCCTGTGTTGACAGCCTAACGAGTTTGTTAAACTGATGGCCAGCTGCTGCCTTCATTTGAGGCTGTTAATCTTATTGAAAATTTGTTGAACTTGGCAAAATGACAAATGATATGTAGGTTTATTTCTTTTCTTCCCTCTTTCCTTTGATTTAACTCAGCAGACCTTTGATAGGCACCTACTCTTGTTTAGGCCCCAGGCCGAGTACCAAAGAACCAATGGTGAATAAAACACATTTTCCTTAAGGAGCTCAGACTTCCTCTAAGTAAGCCTCATCAAAATAATGAGATGAAGGAGTCATTAGACTGAGTTAGCCAAAGATCTACTTGTGCACAAGGGACCTAGAGACCTCAGGGGGTGGTGCTGGTACCTGGCACTGACCTGGTATATTAGTCCATTCTTGTATTACTGTGAAGAAATACCTGAGACTGGGTAATTTATAAAGAAAAGAGGTTTAATTGGCTCATGATTCTGCAGGATGTACAGGAAGTATGATCCTGGAATCTGCTCGGCTTCTGGGGCGGCCTCAGGAAACTTACAGTCATGGCGGAAGGTGAAGATGCCCATCACATGGACAGAGCAGCAAGAAACAGAGCAAGGGGGGAGGTGTTACACACTTTTAAACAATCAGATCTCACGAGAACTCTATCACAAGAACAGCACCAAAGGGATGGTGCTAAACCATTCATGAGGGATCTGCCCCCATGATCCAGTCATCTCTTACCAGTCGCCACTTCCAAAACTGGGGATTACAATTCAACACGAGATGTGGGTGGGGACACAGCTCCAAACCATATTACCTGGTATTAGAGCTTCCCCACTCTTTTCCATCCTGCTTGCTCAACACACAGTTCCCCACGCCTGTATCTGGGAACTTGTTCATTGGTCCCAGGCATGACTTTCTACCCTTTGCTACTTTCTGGCATACTTCCTCCCCACCCCAAAGTTGATTCTTTTTGTCAGAGTCTGATTGGGCTGTTCTGTTGAAAAAAAAAATGAGTGCTATTTGAGAGAGCTTATGGTTTCCCTAGTGGGATAGAAACAGAGTCAGGGCTGAGCATCTGGTAAAAACTGAGCTAATTTCTCAAATATCCTAGGCCCCCAAAGCAGGTCCATACAGGTGCTATTACTGGCAGCATTCTAGACTGAGTCTAGGATATCAAGGGTTGAATTTCCTAATCTCTGTGCCTGGTACAGGATTGTCGAATGAGGTTCTTTTGTCCCAGGAGCAGGAAGTAGCAAGGTGGGAGCAACTTGAAAAACTTGAAAAACTCTCTATTCTGCATTTTCAGGCTGCATAACTACTGAAGGTGGACAACTGTCCCGGGCAGATGCTTCTGCTTATGGAGGCTTACAGGGGCCATCACCCTTTTATCAAAGCCACCAGTCTCCAGTGGCTCAGCAAGAGGCTCTTAGCCACCCCTCTCACAAGTTCCAGTCTCCAGCAGTGTGCTCCTCATCTGTGTGCTGCTCCCACTGCTCTCCCGTCTCGCCTTCCCTCAAAGGCCAGGGCCCCCCACCCAGCATGCACCCAGCCCACAACTTTAGGCAGCCCTCTGAGATGGTGCCCCAGCAGCTGGGGTCTCTGCAGTGCTCTGCCCTGCTGCCCAGGGAGAAAGAGCTGGCCTGCAGCCCTCATCCACCAAAGCTGCTGCAGCCCTGGCTGGAAACCCAGCCCCCTGTGGAGCAGGAGAGCACATCCCAGCGGCTGGGGCAGCAGCTGACTTCCCAGCCCGTGTGCATTGTCCCCCCACAGGATGTTCAGCAAGGAACCCATGCCCAGCCCACCTTACAGACACCCTCTATCCAAGACCAGTTTGGCCACAACCAGAAGCTGAAGCTCAGTCACTTTCAGCAGCAGCCACAGCAGCAGCTACCACCTCCACCACCTCCCCTCCCCGCTCCCCCACAGCAGCCACACCCACCTCTACCTCCATCCCAGCATCTGGCTTCTAGTCAGCACCAGAGCACTCCTGGGCCTGCCTGTTCTCAGAATGTGGACATAATGCATCACAAGTTTGAGCTGGAGGAAATGCAGAAGGACTTGGAGCTTCTTCTCCAGGCTCAACAGCCCAGCTTGCAACTGAGTCAGACCAAATCTCCTCAGCATCTTCAGCAAACCATTGTGGGGCAGATCAACTACATCGTGAGGCAGCCAGCACCTGTTCAGTCCCAGAGCCAGGAGGAGACCCTGCAGGTAAGCATCAGGGTGGCTTGGCATACATATTCTGCCCATCCTAGGATCACTCACAGAATACAGCCTTCCCACATTTTAGCTTGTGGCCCTCTCTCTACAATGAAGATGGGGAAAATATTTTTTGTGGCTGCCACAACCCAGAGCTGGCTACCTTAGGATATGAATCAATGGAATTTGTTGGGTGAGTGGTCTGCAGGGATGTTCTGCAGAAGTAGATGAGCAACTGAGACACAGAGATGTCTTGAAGATGAGCTCTTGGAGGCCTTTCTGTCCACCCACCTACTAGCTTACTGAAACAAGGCAGCACAGGAATACAGTTTCTGCACCTTAGGGCTGCCTTGAGCTCAGCCCTCACATTTCAAGACTACCCTGGACTCAATCTCCCACCTCAGAAAAGCTCCAGAGAGCATAGTATCCAGTCCCAACTTAGATCTAGGCTCACTACTCTCCAGAGTAGCTTGGCTTAGCCCTGTCTTCCTGGATGACAGTAGGGACCCTGCCCACCAATGGTACCTTCTGAGCTGTGCTGAACTCCTACCAGTGCCAGAGCAGAAGAGAGGCTGTCTCTTATCTTGTCATCTGCCTAGCTCCCTTGCCGGACCTTATGAATCCCAGACAGGGGGAAGGGCTGAGCTTAAGGAGCAGAGTGAGGGTCCATGTTAGATGCTGGCAGGCAGCACTTTTATAATATTGCACAGATATAGACTTAAACTTTTTTACTTCTACTAAGCTGGGTATGTTTTATTTGCACCATATCATTTATCCTATCGACAATGTTGTTTGGTAGGCATTACCATCTGTGCTTTATAGGTATGTAAGTGGGAGTTAGAGAAGCCTAGCAGTTTGTCTATATATCATACAACGTCAAGAGGTAGAGCTAAGACTTGGATTCTGGTCTGCTGACATTTCTGTAACGCCACAGAAGTCTTCTTCTTTCCATAGGAGGATATTGGATGCTGCTCCTCTTTTTTCTCAGCTAAAAGACAGTTGAAGAGGTGCAGTTTGGACCCCTGGGATCTTTGCTGCATTTCACATCTTCATTCTTAGCTCTTGATTTTCTTTTTTTTCCCCCAGAACCTCCTGTTCTATCCTCTTCTCTCTACCTTTCTCTCACTTTTTCTATAGTGGTGTCCCCTTTAAATCTGTAATCACATTTATATCTTCAAAGCAGCTTTACAGATTTTTACTTTATTATAGAATCTAAGGCCTCACATTTATGCTTCAGTACTGACAACTTCAGATCATGCTTCAATGTCTTCCCCTGAGGCCCAGTTCTTTTGAGGAGATATAGAATAATCCGTGTGATGGCAGAGAAGGGTCTAGGGTTTGTAGAGGGCCACAAGCTAAAATGTAAGTCAAAACTAGGTTATGATTGCTAAAGTGAATATCACAAAATTAGCTCAGAATTCTTGGTTTGGGTTCCATCCTAAGACTTTCACATTAGCATATAGTCTTTGGAAGAGTTGGGATAAGAGTATTTTTCTTTTTGGAAAACATTTAAGCAGTACACAATGTGTAGGTTGTGACGATGGGCAGGGCAGGGTGAGCACTAGCCTTTGCTGCCACTGGTGCTGCTGCTGTTGCTGCTGCTACACTCTCTGCAGTCAAACCTACCCAAGTTCTTATTTTCTTCTCCAGGGTACAGATGAGCCCCCAGCATCTGAGGGCTCAAAGCGGGCTCTCTCTCTTGACAAGAATACTGCTGCTGCCTTGCCCCAGGCATCTGGGGAAGAAACCCCTCTTGGTGTCCCCCCAGTGGACAGCACCATCCAGCACTCCTCTCCAAATGTGGTGAGAAAGGTACTAAAGGAGCCTGTTTTCCCTGACCACATGGGACCCACTGCCAGCCAAGACCCCAGGCACTTGGAGGAGGAGGATAAGGTGGGGGGAGGAGCATCCCTGTTCCATCCCTGGACCCTACACAGCCCTGATTCATGCCTTCTGCCCTAGTGAGTCAGCAATGTAGATCTTCCTCCTCCCCATTTCCACTCCCCCATTCACACTTAAAATGGGGCCTCCTGGGGCTTCATGCAGAGTGTAAGGGGGAAGGGAAAGAAAGCCAATTTATTGAACATGTCCTCTGTCCTCTGTGCTTAGAACCGTGTGTGCTGCTTCACCAGCATTATCTCACCTTGCCTCCAACGGTTGTGGAAGTGAGCATCCCCATTGTATAACTAAGGAAACTGAAGTCCAGGGCCCTACAGCTAGTAGAAGAGACAGCTGAAGTTTATTTAAAATGAGATCAGTTAGAATCCAAAGCTTGAACTTTTCTCTCTACAATGAAGATGGGGAAAATATTTTTTGTGGCTGCCACAACCCAGAGTTGGCTACCTTAGGATATGAATCAATGGAATTTGTTGGGTGAGTGGTCTGCAGGGATGTTCTGCAGAGGTAGATGAGCAGCTGAGACACAGAGATGTCTTGAAGATGAGCTCTTGGAGGCCTTTCTGTCCACCCACCTACTAGCTTACTGAAAGTGTTCGCTTACCCTGGACATAACCCAGAACCCTCAACTATCTATTCTCACCTCTGCCCCTTCACCCCCAACCCCTGTCATACCTCTAGCAGGAGCCTCAGTGCTGTGCCGTATCCTCCACCCATTCCTCCTAGTGTCCCTTGTCCCTGTTTCACTTACCCTATTGCCTTCTCTGGCCTGGTGCCCTCAACTCTCCAGTGCCTCCACTCAGCCCTGGACTTGAAGTTCTGTCAGGTGTTCTGAACTCTCCCAGCCTGTACCCTTGGCCCTGTAGCATCCCTCTGGCCCTGCAGCCCAGCTATGCTGGCTGCTCAGTGTACCTACCCATCACCAACTTTCCCTAGCTGTACCATCACAGTGCATGTCTTAGATCAGTCAGTCTCAGTGACACTTGAGGACAGTTTAGAAAAAAGAAGGGATGGCAAAAATGAAATGTCAACTTGGAAATTGCTGATAACTCTTGAGGCTTTTTGTCTGTGCCTATCTTACCCTGTTGAAAATGGCTTGGCGTAGAGGCCCTTGAGGTACTGTATATTGGCCCTTTGTGGCTCTTAGATGTTTAACTTCTTGTATTTGGGCCAGCCACCTAACCATTCATTCATTTATTTAATCATTTAATGCACACACACACACACACACATTAATCTCCAAGTATGTGCCCCATATTCTACTAGGTGCCAGGCATACATTGGTGAATAAGATAGTCAGTCCCATGCTGGAGAGTACAATCTGGTGGAAGAGACAGTTAAGCACCAATAATAAACTGTGGTAAAGTGCTATAATAGTCATTGGGGTACACCCCAATGGAGTACCTAGCTCTGGGAGAGGGGGCTGTTGACGGACGACTTCTTAGAGGACATTATTTTAAGCTGAAATTTCGAAGAGGAGAAGTTGGGCTAGTGAAGGGTAGAGGGGTAGAACAAATAGTCGAAAGGAATGGCAACTAGGAAGCTTCAGAAGTGAGAGAAAGCCTGGGGCAGTTAGGGGGGCTTCAGATAATTTGTAATTTGGTTGATAGGATCATGAGACACACTGGGGAATGGGATAGATTGAGACCAGAGGAGCTGTAAGGCCTTGTAAATTATGCTTTGGGGTTGGGATTCAGTCTTGGGGGATGTGAAGAGTAAGTGAAGGACTTCCAGAAAGGAGGGATATGGTTTGAATTAAGTTTGAAAGATCACTTTAGCTGTGGTAAGGGAGACCAGAATAGTACAGAAGAGAAACAGGAGGCTTAATGAAATCAATAATAATAGAAATGAAGAGGAAGCAAAGATTTCAAGAGATATCAGATCACAGGAGTTTTAGCCTCAGTGTCTGATTGATGATAGGTAAGGCAGAGAAAATCCTTTGGCTTAACACCCAGGTGTTTTCCCATGCTCCCATCCCAGTGGATCTGTCTTGACCCACTGGAATGGGAGCATGGGAAAAAGAGCATATTTAGGGGAAGAAGTTAAGTTTTGAATTATTGATATTCTTTTGTGGAAGACACATTACAAGATGACCTGAAGGCAGCTAGCTCTAGATGTCAGTAGTTCAGAAGCAAGCATGAGAATTGCTGTAACTGCCCGAAGGGTTCTTCTTGCCTGCTGCACAAATGAAGACCATGGCATTGCAGTAGAGAAAGAGTTTAGTTAATTTGAGGCTGGGATTTTTCAAAGGCAGTTTGGGGAAGGGGTGGAGGTGGCTAGAAATGGGTGCTTGCTGCTGATTGGTTGGGATGAAAATGAAATCATGGGTTAAAGCTGTTTGCTTGAGCTGAGTTGCTTCTGGATGGGGCCGTAGGAGTGGAATTGATGGATCTAGATGAAGCCATGGATGTCAGACATGCAGAAAACTTGAAAAGATATCTCAAAAGGCCAATCTACAATAGGCCCAGGAATGATTAGGGGAAAGGCAAGAGGTGGGGATGGGTAGGTTAGATCAGATCTTTTTCACTGTCATAATTTGCTCATTGATATAATTTTTGCAAAGGTGGTTTCATTGCCAGTGCTCGGTTGTAGTGGAAGCCATGCAGAAAATGCTGCTTCTCATTTGCTGAGGTTCAGTTCTGTTCCTGTACACAGAGCAGAGGAAAGAAGCTGAGCCACATACATGCATGGAGTCAGTGCTGCCTGTGTGAGTGGCCCACAGGGTTCCCTGAGCAGCAAGGGGTGCTGCCCTCTTGTGTGGCTGCAAGTTGGCAGTGGGGTTAGCAAAGGTCCTAGAAACTCTAACTTCTCATTTTGAGCTTCTCCTGCCCCTTATTAAAAGGGGCTCCTGTAGAGGTTTGGAGGGACAGATGGCCTGGCATTCTTCACATGTTTCATAGACTTTTCATGGCTTGAACTCCCAGAAAAAGGACCCTCAAATTTGTCATCCTGGCTTAGAGGAACTTTTGGATCGGCAGAGAGAGATCAACCCTGACAGTGAGAGCCACTGGTTGTCTACAAAACTACTGCAATAAGGAAAAGGATTTTCTTTTTGAGGAAATTTGTTGTCTTGGAGCTGGGGTTGGGCAGGGTGGAGGGTGTGAAGCTCAAGGATAGCAAACAACATTCTGAGCTTTTTACCATTGAGTGATAATATTTTGTATAGTACTGTTCTAATTTTTTCATAGGTTTTTACATGGATTATTTCATTTTATCTCTTTATCCTAGCAATACTATCAGGAAGCCACTTTCTTATTTCCCTTTGAAAGATGTGGAAACTGAGACACAGAGAGGTTAAGTGACCCACCTAAGAGTTATACAGCCAACCCATTGGGCAATGTTAGGACCAGACCACAGGTCCTTGACAGCTCTGTGTTCAATGACTAGGTTAAATTGCTTCTCTTTCTGCACTGCAGTGTGGCGACTCACCTGCTGAATTTTCCTGTCTTTACAATCCTTGAAGTAGCCTGAGGCTTTGCTGGGGAGAGGTGTTAGGACCAGCCTAATTTGGTATTGGTTGTTTTATCTGGTAAAGGTGTTTTGTCCTCCAGCCCACTCCCAGCCTGTGCTGGCCTGTGAGTGCCAGGAAAGTCAAAAGAATCTATCTGAAAGTCACGGACCAGAAGAACCTGTGGCACCATGTTTCTGTGAGTTCTACACTGACTGTTTATCACCAAAAGAGGACTTTTGGTGAAGCAGAACATCTGTGTACAAGTACCTTGGAGTTGGTGCTTTGTGAGCCAATGGTGGAAACAGGTTGCTGCTGAAAATGAGATGTGAAAGTTCTGGAATGGGTTTTCTAGTGGCTTGAGCTCTGCAACCCCTTTTGAATGAATTTTGGTATTTGTCTGGCACCAGCTGTTGCCTAAACTTCCTAATCTTGGTTCAGTCACTCTGAAAGAAAGACCATGGCTACAACCCTACCACAGCAACCCTTACATCTCAGGTGAAGCTGGGAGACATTCTGATGCCTTCATTTTATGCTTCTGAACCAGTCAACTGCTGAAAAATACACACAATCCTTTCTTCAAGGGAGTTGGCTGGGTGCGGTGGCTCACGCCTATAATCCCAGCACTTTGGGAGGCTGAGACAGGCGGATTGCTTGAGCTCAACAGCTTGAGACCAGCCTGGGCAACATGGTGAAACCCCATTTCTACAAAAAAAACGCAAGAAAATTAGCCAGGCGTGGTGGTGCATGCCTGTGGTCCCAGCTACTCAGGAGGTTAACGCATGAGAATTGCTTGAGCCTGGGAGGCAGAAGTTGTAGTGAGCCGAGATAGCGCCACTGCATTCCAACTTGGGCAACAGAGCGAGATTGTCTCAAAAAAATGAAAAGCTCTCATGGAGTCAAAGCTGTAGGCATCACAGAAAGCCCTATCTGAGTCCCAGTTCACCTGCAAGAGGGACCTTTCTTCTGCTGCTCGTAACATAGCCCCGGATCTTCAAGAGAGGACTTCGAGGCCACCAGCGTGCTATTCATGGCTTAGAAGCCTGAGATGTATTTCCAGTAAATGATACAGAAGCAGTGGGCATTCCTGTGATGCAGATAATTAAGAGTGATACAGAGGAGTAAAGGATAATTATCAGGCAGATAGTATTTATACCATTATCAAAGCATTTTGATGCCCGATCTCTTAATTTGAGTCTTATAAAAACTCAGTGAGATTTACATTAACCTGTGTAGGAGGAAATTAAAACCCAGAGCTGGACAATGACTTGCTTAAACTCATTAAACCCTGGTAACTGTGAGTAAATACTAGGCATCCTGCTTCCATAGTCTCCAAAGCTACTGCTATGGATCAGATTGTGGGTCCTCAACCTCAGGGACAATCTTTTCCTCATAGCCTAGCCAGGACAGCAGCATTTGCTCAGAACGTTCCTGGGACCTGGTGAAGCTTTCTTAGGGCACAGCCTGCGTTCTGGTCAGCATCTGCAGAATTGTATGCTCTTTCTACTCAGGAGTCAGACCAAACACTCCCCAAGTCTGGCTCCTGAACTTAGCACACTCTAAGAAGCTTGTGTCCTTAGTTCTATCCTGATTTCATTCACCATCCAAACCTAAGATTTTTGTCTGGGTCTCCTGGCCCATGAGAAAACAGGTCCTTGCTCCTATCTGTTTAATAAGACAGAATAGTGTATAAAGTGTTTTATAAGTACTCCCATTCAAAATGATTTTTTTTTTTTTTTTGAGATGGAGTTTCACTTTTGTTGACCAGGCTGGAGTGCAATGGTGCGATCTTGGCTCACCACAACCTCTGCCTCCCAGATTCAAGTGATTCTCCCGCCTCAGCCTCCTGAGTAGCTGGGATTACAGGCATGTGCCACCATGCCTGGCTAATTTTGTATTCAAAATAATGTTTTTAAGTCAGTTTCCTACACTGGCCTGGGCAAAATACCTTTGACCAAATTCTCCTGAGTCTCCAAGGCTTGGGGTTTGAGGGTTCTACTCATCTGCCTTTCACTTCAGACTTACTAGAATCCGCTTACTCGTTTCCTTTTTCTTCTACCTCAGATTCTGGGATCCTCTTTGCTTTTTCTGTCCTCCCTGGATTATCAGGGCACTGGGCACTTTTCACTTCTCTCTTCACCACCCATGAACCTTTTCTCATTTGACTTCACTAAGTTATCATATATCTGCATGGTTACATCCATAGTGACAGCCTTAATAAGTACAAGAGCTTTCTGTTGAGGTGGAGGAAACAAGGGCAACAACTTTGCCATTAAAAATCAACATGTGAGGGCCAGGCACAGTGGCTTATGCTTGTAATCCCACATTTTGAGAGGCTGAGGCAGGTGGATCACTTGAGGTCAGGATTTCAAGACCAGCAGCCTGGCCAATATGGTGAAACCCCATCTCTACTAAAAATACAAAAATTGGCTGGGCGTGGTGGCAGGCACCTGTAATCCCAGCTACTTGGGAGGCTGAGGCAGGAGAATCACTTGAACTTAGGAGGCTGAGAGGTTACAGTGAGCTGAGATCGCCTGACTGCATTGCAGCCTGGCCCACAGAGCAATAATCCGTCTCAAAATAAATAAATAAATAAAAATCAACATGTGAAATTGCTTACTAGAAAAGTTACTCCCTTCCTCAGCCATCTGATTCTGTTGTTTCAAGATCTGCTACTGTTAAACCAGTTTACTTAATCTTGAAGTTGTTGAAGCATTCCTTTTTTTTTTTCTTTTCTTTTTTTGAGATGAAGTCTCACTCTGTCACCCAGGCTGGAGTGCAGTGGCATGATCTCAGCTCACTGCAACCTCCGCCTCCCAGATTCAAGCAATTCTCCTGCCTCAGCCTTCTGAGTAGCTGAGACTACAGGCATGTGCCACCACACCCAGCTAATTTTTATATTTTTAGTAGAGATGAGGTTTCACCATGTGCAGGCTGGTCTCAAACTCCTGACCTCAGGTGATATGCCTAGTGCATTCACGTATTTTGAGTATTTAATTCACAAATCTGTTTCCCTCTCTCTTGTTTCCTTAGCTAGAGTGAAGGCCTTCAGTGTGTTTCCAAGACACAACTCCCAAATCTTTGGTCCCTTTTTCTATTGCATATTTACACAGTAGTCAGTTTCTGATGACTTTAACCGTCAGAACAAAAATCTGAAGCCAGAAGTGACCAGGCAAAGCTTTGGAACAGCAGCAAAAACAGCCATCACAAAACCCATGCATTATATTCTGTAGGAGATCCTAAACTCATATGTGGATATCTAGCCAGTGTTCTTGATCTAGCAAGCTTAAATATATGGTTTTCTTGGGAAAATTTTAGTTTAACTACATTATAGTAGTAAGCAGAGTAGAAGCGGAGAGTCAAGATTTCTATGAGGGTAGATAACAAGGGAGAAGACAAGAAACATCACTTGGAAAAGTGTCACGGTATGAGGTCATTCACTGAAAGAACAAGCTAAGCCCTACGTTCTTAGAAGTTCCTGAAAGCATCACTGAATTACTTATTGGTTCATCAAAATTCCTTGATATCACTAAGAAATGGTCTCCTTAGGCTTCTTATGCTCTGTTTAATAAGACAGAAGAGTGTGTAAAGTGTTTTAGAAGTATTCCCATTCGAAATAATGTTTTTAAGCCAATTGCATTTTGTTGTTGAAAGAGGTATGCTTCAGATAACTGGAAAATTTATGTGGACACCACCCTATCTGCACTACTTTATCCCCAGCAATATTATCTTGCTGTGAGAACCTGAAATTTATATTAAACTCAGGGCATGTGCACTAAGTGTCTGTTTATTTATTTCTCAGTCATTTCTTACTAGGGCACTAGCTTTCTAGCTACTGGCACAGAATCAAGACCAGCCAGCCTGTTTTCAAGGCTGGTCCCAGATTCCTAGTCTTGGACCTGTATGAGCTTGGGAAATCTGGATAACCACTCTGTGTCTCAATTTCCCTTCCTGTTAAAATGAAAGAGCAATGTTTTCTCTAAATTTTGACAATACCATGTGGCAATCATTAGAAAATAATGTCAACACATTGAACTCTAGAAACACATCTGGGTGGTAAGAGTGAGGAGAGAGAGAGGGCAGCAAGTAACAGAGCACAGGTCAAGCAGAGTTCAGGTTAGATAGGTGCAGGGTCACATAGATGACTAGTAGCAGAGGTGGAAAGTCAGACAATTCAGGGAGGTCATAGGTCAGACAAGTTGTCAAGTCAGGTGGTAAAGACAGGTAGGTTAAATAGGTTAACTGAATCCATTAAATTAATAGGTGAAGTAATTTCAGATAAGTCAGGCAGGTGGCAAACAAAGATGAGACAAAAAAAACAGGCAAGAAGAGGAAAGGGACAGGGATGGGAACACACAGTTTGGTGGAAGGGAAACGAGGAGCGAGATGAGATGCTAGTTAAGGGACGTAAGACGGAGCCTCTGTAGGCTCAGGGTTGTTTCTCTTCATCCTCCAAAGATGACCTGAGCTAATTATCAGAGTGAATGTGTTTTGGCATTTTGACTCTTCCTCTCTGAACTAGAAAATAGTTTATTTTCAGTTGTGAATCTCAAAATATACCTTTTCCTTCATGAAATCTGGAGGTTTTGTATGTGAAGATGAAGTCAAGGTGTCAGTTACATAGTTGACAACCTAGAAACCTCAGTGATACCCTCTGCATACTTTATAGCTAGAAATACATGTTTGCTCCTGTCATTTGACTCTGAACAATCCTGGGGTCTAGAGGGTGGGTGGTATCATCTCCGTTGATAAGTGAGCTCCCGTCTGCATGGGAGACACCAAGTGTCAGACAACCTGGCCATGTTCTCAAGCCCTTTTCCAATCCCATCATGCTCTCGAGAAATGCTTCCTCTCCTCCCAGGCCCTGGAGACTCAGCCTGCTTTCCTTGCTCTGAAAGTTGGCCCTACCCTTGCCCCCAACCCATCTTGTAGCACTGGCAACAGACTAGGATGGAAGTTCTCAAATCTTCTTTTACTTTTTGTACATGAAATAAGTACCTTTTGTTTTAATATTTTACAACCCTTTACTCTAGAGAGCTGATGTAGTATAAAAATAACGAACACATAGCATATATAGGTTTTGGAAATGCCATTATTTCTGTATAGCCTGTAAAAATGGGGTTGGGCTGGCTTTCTCACAGCACTTTCTCTGAGTCCCTTCCTCCGTGGAAGTTTTCCAGGTTCTTGTTACTACTACCAGAGCTTCACCCCATCTCCTGATAGCATTGGCCTCCTTGAGATAGGCTGTGGTTGTGAGAAGGAAAGAAATCAGTCAAGTATGCAATATCTTGGGATGTATTGCTGACCTCGTATTGTCTTCTGGGTATTACAGGACCAGGTTCATCAGGTTCACCTCAAAATAAACTGCCATGGAGTTTCTGCAATTTTTCCACAGTTCAGTCTGCATGTCTTCTTCTCCCCTATCATTATGTTAACTCACATATGCAATAGGTCATTAGGACAGGAGAGCTGATTTCCCACGAATATGATCTCTACCCCTAATCTGGGAAGTTTTGTCCTTGGGGATTTTATCTTGTGCATATCTTGTGAGATATGGCACCTGACCATTATTATTTGGGTGGTCTCGTGTGGATTTTAGTGCTCTTAATGCTTGGCAACAAGGATCTCACTAAGAAGAGACATCTATATAATTCTCAATATCCAGCATGGGTAGATTAAATGAACGCCACAATCGCACTAAACATACATGTCAAATAGGGGAAAGGGGAAAGAATCCAGAGCAAAGGATTAGGCTGTCATATATTGCAAAATGGAATGAAATAGTCACTGGGTATTCTTGTTCATAGATAAGGAAATATAGAATATTAGAAAACTATGGTAGTGCATAACCAGGACAACAAGGAGACGTTAAGGAATGCAGGCCTGGGCATGTTTGAGATAGTCATTGATTTTTGGCCTTGGTCCCTTAAGCTGGGCTTCATTCCTAGTTTGCCCAATTTGGTTTAAATATTCTTTCCACCTTGCTTCTCTTCAACCTTTCTTATCTTGGCACTTAGACTGTGGAGGAAATTGAAGGTTTTTAAAAACTTGAACACTATTAAACTACTAAGGAAAATATAAAGAGCATACTTTGGAGAGATAAAAGATATTTAACTCATCTGTGTTTAAAATTAAGAATAGAAAATATAAGCCTTACTAAAGCAGTTAAATAATAAGGGAAAGAGGTAGGGAAAGAAGAGAAAGAGATGATAAAAGAAAGCAGGACAGAAAGAGAGAGAAGGAGCTCATGAGAGAGAGGGGGAGAGAGGAGAAGAGAGGGAAGGAAAAGAAATAGAATAGAATATGACAGATAGTGAAGGGGAGTAAGCCCAGAGACGTATAGAGGGAGACAAGTCAAAATTAAGTTGTAGCTTTGGTACCGAAGATCTGGATTCTTTTTATTTATTTATTATTGTTGTTATTATTATTATTATTGAGACAGGGTCTTGCTCTGTTGCCCAGGCTGGAGTGTAGTGGCACAATCTTGGCTCGCTGCAGCCTCAACCTCCTGGGTTCAAGCAATCCTCCCACCTTAGCCTCCAGAGAATCTGGGATCACAGGCCCATGCCAGCATGCCTGTCTAATTTTTCTATCATTTGTGGAGATGGGGTTTCACCATATTGCCTATGCTGGTTTTGAACTCTTGGGCTCAAGCAATCTGCCTGCCTTGGCCTCCCAAAGTGCTGGGATTGCAGGTGTGAGCCACGATGCCCGACCAAGGTCTGGATTCTAAATCTATAAAAAATCTACATCAAATCTATTTAATAATAGAATATTGAAAGGATCCTCTGAGATCAGGAATGAGACTAGGATGGCTACTATCACTGCTTCTATTCAATATTGTACTGGAGGTCTTAGCTAGTGGAGTGAGGCAAGAAAAACAAATGTAAAGAAAAAAGAAAATAGATTTACCATTCAGGATGGGCGTGGTGATTCATGCTTGTAATCCCAGCACTTTGGGAAGCTAAGGTGGGAAGATGGCTTGAGCCTAGGAGTTCAAGACCAGCCTGGGCAACATAGCAAGACCCTGTCTCTACAAAAACAAAAAATAAAAGTTAGCTGGGTGTGGTGTTATGCGCCTGTAGTCCTAGCTACTCCGGAGCCTGAGGTGGGAGGATTGCGTACTTGAGCTTGGGAGGTCAAGGCTGCAGTGAACTGTGGTTGTGCCAGTGCACTCCAGCCTGGGTGACACAGCAAGACTCTGCCTGGAAATACAAAACAAAAACTTACTATTCATGGATGGGCATGATTTGTGTGCACAGAAGATCCAAAACAAAATCCCAGAATGACTTTAGCAAGGTCTATACAAAGTCAATATTCAAAAATTAATTGTATTTCTATATACAATACACAAACAATAAAGAGAAATGGAAATCTATAAAATTATGTTTTACAATAATATGAAAAAACTTAAGATGCCCTTCTGAGCCTCATCTTTGTCAAGTGTAAAATTAGGTCTGCAGCAACAATAATAACAATAAAAATAATAGCAGCAGCAGTAAAAACAACGGGTTTATTGAGCATCTACAGTATGCCAGATATTGTTCTAAATGTTCACATGGATTGTTTCTTTTAACCTTTAATGGTTATTGTGAGGATTAAATAAAGTAATATATGTAAAACATTTAGCAAATTGCCTTGCATATAATAAATTCTTCATAAGCTTTAGCTGTATAAAAATAATCATTATTTTAGAGAGACTCATTGACTAAGTTGTCAGTAGACCTAAGCTGCTGTTCATTTGGCTAAAGATTTGTAGAATAAACAGTCCTGTATTAGTGTTGTTTTGAAATTTTAAATAGCTCATTAATTCATTTATTCATCCAGACACTGCTCTTGGGTCTAGAAATACAGTGAGTAAGCAGAATAGATAAAAATCCATACCCTAATGGAGTTTCCACTTTAGTAGGGGAAACAGACATTAATCAAATGATATCACAGATTGTGGTATGAGGCTGAAAGTATAAGCACAAGGCATATGAGAGCATAAAAGCAGGAACCTGGTCTGGACTAGAGAATGAAAGAAGGCTTTCTGGCAAAAAATGTCAGTTGAGCTGAGTTCTGAAGGATAAGTGGAACAGGGCAGGGCTAAGAGAATCCTCTATGCAGAGAAAGCAGTTCCTCTGAAGCGGGTGAGGATAGTGGGTGGAGGGAGAGCTTGGTATGTTTCAGGAACTGGAAAAAATGAGTGACGAGTTCAGAGAATGAGGAGAGGGTTATTGAATGAGCTATGGCTACAAAGGAGGACAGAGGGACAGGTCATCAGGGCCTCGGGAGTCTTGTTAAGAATTTTTGCAGTTATTCTAAGAAGAATGGAGTGCACTGCGGGGTTTTATGAAAAGAAATGATGTGATTGGATCCGTGTTTTGAAAATATTTCTCCATTGAAGAGGCTACTACTGTTGTCTAGGGAGATGTGAAAGTAGGTTAGGCTAGGGCACCATCAGCAGAGGGAAGAATTAGTGGATATATTTGAGAGATGTTTAAGGGGTAGAATTGATGGGGTTTGGTATTAGCTTGGGTGTGGCAGGAGGGGTGCTTCACTGATGCCTCCTTCATAGGATCTGACTTGCAGATCTGGATGACTAGGAGTGGCTTTCACTGACATGAGGACAGTCTTCATGGCAAAACAGCTTTAATAACTATATTGAGACTTGAGAATTTATTTGAAGTATTTATTTGCCTGTGAAAATTTGAATGGGAAAAGAAATGACAGATTCAAGACACTGATTTTGGAAACTTAGATAGATACGCCTAATCCCCATTTTCTCTTTGTTTTTCAAAAGATGTGAAATTGTTATATATTTAGTCTTTTTTTAAAGGGCAAGGATATGAAACTTATACATTCCTGAAGGTTATATTTAGAGCCAGTCTCCCTCGTTTTCCCCAAATCTGTCTCTCCAATCTGAAAAATGGAATGGATTCAGTACAGATATCTATGTCTTCAACTTCTTTTTATAAACCTTTTACATCTCTTCTCCTCAGATGTAAGAAAATAATTTTGGAGTCAGAACATTACTGCCTTATCCAATGATCGTACGGACTGGGTGATATTAAGATTTAGGTGCTTTGAAGTTCTCTGCCTCTGGTTTGGAATATCTTTGGCAGGTATACTAGGGCTAGAAAAGACCTCCAAATATCTTGGTTAAAGCCTACATCGAATGCTAGTAGTGCTTGGAGTTGATCTGAACAAGCCCATAAGAAGGCCCCGGAGTTGACCCAGGTTCCCCAGGACTGATTGGAACTTTCTGAGCCTTGGCATTCTCTCAAAGAAGATCTGAGGCTGATAAGAGTTTGAACCTTCTCAATCCCCTGCTACTTTTGTATAGCAGAAACTATTCTATAGCACTCCTTGACGGAAAGAGAAGCCGCTGGTGGTATAGTCAGAGGGGAATTTGAAATTAGAGGGCAGTCCCACAACCTGACCCTTTGCTTAGGTACAGGACTAGGGTGAGGAATGTGGCTGACTGCGTGTGTGTGTGTGTGTGTGTGTGTGTGTGTGTGTGTGTACATGCCTCAGATCAGGCAATAAGTTCTCTTTCTCACTCTTGCTCACACACACACACACACACACACACACACACACACACACACACAGTCCTCCGCTTGTGCCTCTCTCTGTGTGTCATAGCCTAGCAGCCTCCTTGGTTTCAGGAAGAGGAACAGGGCTTCATTCATTGCCTGAGTTCCTGGCACCTACCAGACTCTGAAGCCAGAGTGGAATTGGAGCATGGGAGCTCCTGTGGGTTGGGTCCCCCTTCTTCCTCCCTCCATTCCCAGATAGCAGCCTGACTCTACCCCTTGTCTCTGTTCCCACAGCACTCTACCTCGGTGAGCATCATGGGCTTTTCCAACACTCTGGAGATGGAGTTGTCATCTACTAGGTTGGAGAGGCCCCTAGAGCCACAGATCCAGAGTGTGAGCAGCCTGACATCTGGCGCCCCCCTGGCAGTACCAAGCCTGCTGAGTGCTTCCCCCAAAACGGTGTCCAGCCTGACAAGTGTTCAAAACCAGGCCATGCCCAGCCTGACAACCAGTCACCTACAGACTGTGCCCAGTCTTGTGCGTAGTACATTCCAGTCCGTGCCCAACCTGATGAGTGACTCTTCTCAGGCTATGGCAAGCCTGGCAAGTGATCACCCTCAGGCTGGGCCCAGCCTAATGTCTGGTCACACCCAAGCTGTGCCAAGTCTGGCAACTTGTCCTCTGCAGAGCATTCCTCCAGTTTCTGACATGCAGCCAGAAACTGGGTCCAGCTCCAGTTCTGGCCGAACTTCAGGGAGCCTGTGCCCCGGAGATGGGGCTGATTCCTCCCTGGGGAATGCTCTGTGTAAGGTAAGTCCTGGGGAAATGCTATTCAAACTTCCTTTGCTCATCAATGGGCAAAAGATTGGCCACTGGGACCCTTATTCTGACCTTAGCTTAACAGTTCTGAGACCACTAATGACAACCATGTCTGAGTTCTTTGATTCTTGTTGATATTTCTCTTTTGAAAGATGGAAAGTGAGGATTCCACTTGCTTCACTGACTCACTGGGGCAAGGTCCCATAGCCCCTGGTCTGGATGCTTCCAAGGACTTGACCATCCCCTCAGAACTGGAGGAGCCAATTAACCTCTCTGTGAAGAAACCACCACTGGCACCAGTGGTCAGCACATCTACAGCTCTGCAGCAGTACCGGAACCCAAAAGGTGAGACTCAAGCAGCCTGCCCTTCGTGTTGGCCACAGAGTTGAGCAGATGGACTCAGCACTTCTAGGTGAGATAGAGGCCAGCAGACAAGCTCTAAGCTGGGGAAACAGTGCATCTCTCTGAGGTTGAATTTACTTCTCTCCTCCAGAACTGTCTTAGTAACACCTGTTCTGCTTCCCTCACCATGGCCATGGCTGATCTAGGCATGGCCAGGACTTATTCTTTTTGTAACACTCCCCATGCCAAGAGTCCTGGGGGTCTGCATTATACCTAGGGGGAAACAGAACTCAGCCCAGGAGGGCTAGCCTTGACAAAATGTTATAGGGAAAAGAGCATGTCTGACTTTGGAGTCCAATAGATGGAAGTTAGGAAACCAGTTCTCTCTCCCTCTGATTCTTGGTAAGATATCTAACCTCCCTCAACTGATTTCTTTCTCTCTAAATGGGGCTAATTGCACCTACTTCATAGGCTGCTGGGACCAATAACCATAGTGAAATCATTTGATAACTTACTCTGAGTAGTAAGGATTTTCCTGGTACCTGACAGTAATGTGGATTTGTGTTGTGCTTCGTAGTGAAGGGAATTTGGACCATTGGAGATTGGTTCTGATTCACTTCTCAGCTACCCATGCCCTTTCTCCAACCAGGCTAGGCTAAGTTTGTTCTTCTGTGGAAGGTGAGGGCTAGTTGGGAAGTCAGGAAGTGACTCCCTGATGATCATTTGGGACTTTTTTCGTTCAATGTATGATGCGTGTTTAATTTGTAATGATTAGTCTGTTTCCTATACGTGTAATAAATGAAAATGAAAGGCATAATTTTTCTCCTCTTTTTTTCACACTGACTGAAAGGCCAACTGAAAAATTATTGGTTCTTATTACACATAATAATGTAACTGCGTTTTATGCAGTTAAACATTTTAGACCCTGCTTGCCCACGTACAGTGCCTAGGACCATGCCTGGTGCTGAATGGATGCTAGTTCCATCCTTTTGCCCCACGACTGCCTCCATAGACTGCCTACTCAGAGGAGAACTCCCTGGGAGCCTCTTTTCCATGGAGTGTGAGCTGGATTCTTAAGCACTGCTGGAATCCCAGCACTTGGCTGACAGGGCATAGGCTGGACAAAAAGACTCCTCAGAGGAGGCAACACTGGTGTACTGAGAACAAGTGATTTCTGAGCTCATCTTGAAGGTGAGAAACTGACCCATCAGTGCCTGACCCAATACTCACCCATAGGCAGCCTCTGAGTGTTACTTGTGTTCATCTTTTTAAAAGAAGATGGCTTCCTCCTCTCAAGAAGGAGATCCATGGCAGACTTGTTACCACTATGAATGACTATAGTGTAGATAACTACTGTATGACAGGTGTGTGGCCAAAGGTATGAATAGCAGATATAAGTGGAAGGTATGCATGACAGGGTTTGTTGCCACAAATGTGTGTCACAGGTATTTATCTGTCTTTTGCCTTAGAGTGTGAGAATTTTGAACAAGGAGCCCTAGAGCTGGATGCAAAGGAGAACAAGAGCATCAGGTAACAGCCTCCTGACTAATCTCCCTCCCATCCATGATTTCACATCCTGAGATGTTGGCACAGGGAGGAAGCATCCTTGATGAATTAACTACAAGTGAAAGAAATTTGCCTGCAACTGTCTTCTTCAACCCCTCAACCTTCAAGTGGATGTCTGGGATGGTTGTGGGAGGATGTCCTGGTTCCTGCACCATGAGGCATGTGCTCTGGGTGCAGTCCTTGCACTTCAGGGAGCTCCTGTCTTTGACCAGGACTACACCAAAGGGCTTCCCAGTGGCTGACAGGGCCTGGCCATGCAGAGCTGGGCCAGGAAAGGGCAGAATGTGGACCTGCAGAGTCCACATTCAGAGTCCAGTTCTGAGAGGATCTGGAGTAGCAATTCAGCTGGGGATTGTATTAGTCAGGGTTCTCTTGAGGCATAGAACTAGTAGGATATATATATAAAACTTTATTAAGTATTAATTTACATGATCACAAGGTCCCACAATAGGCTGTCTGCAAGCTTGAGGAGCAAGGAGACCCAGTCTGAGTCTCAAAACTGAAGAACTTGGAGTCTGATGTTCAAGGGCAGGAGTGTCTAGCACAGGAGAAAGATATAGCCGGGAGGCTAGGCCAGTCTCTCCTTTTCATGTTTTTCTGCCTGCTCTATATTTGTTGGCAGCTGATTAGATGGTGCCCACCCAATTAAGGGTGGGTCTGCTTTCCCCAGCCCACTGACTCAAATGTTAATCTCCTTTGGCAATGCCCTCACAGATACACCCAGGATCAATACTTTGTATCCTTCAATCCAATCAAGTTGACACTCAGTATTAATCATCACAGGGATCATGGATGTTTCTGACTTAGAGGTTGGGAACAGAGGAGGATCCCACCAAGACCCCGGGGTGTCTATCTTGCTGCAGAGCCTTCAACAGCGAGCATAAGATTCCCTATGTGCGACTGGAGCGACTCAAGATCTGTGCTGCCTCCTCAGGAGAGATGCCTGTGTTCAAGCTGAAGCCACAGAAGAATGATCAGGATGGAAGCTTCCTGCTGATCATCGAGTGTGGTACTGAGTCCTCCAGCATGTCCATTAAGGTACCACTTTGCTCTGCCTTGGCCTTAAACCCTGGCCCAGCCTAAGAGCTTATTCTTTCTGTTACTGCCAGAATTCTGACTCTGGGACCTTTCCTGAGTCTCTGATGGAGCTGCAGCTCCGCCAGATGTTGTCCCCTGCTGCAAGGGGCCTGTGAGATGCATATTAGGAGTGAGGTGTCCCAGCATTCATGGGGCTTGCTTGCTTGGGGTCCTGGAATAAGTGGCTCTCATGTAGGCACGCAGGGCCTGCCAGTCCCTCCCTCCCCTCCCTCGAGAGCTTGTTGGTTCTATGCTCTGGCTGCCCAGACTTACTTCTTCCCCAAGGTCAGCCAGGACAGACTGTCTGAGGCCACCCAGGCTCCAGGTCTGGGGGGAAGAAAGGTCACTGTCACTTCTCTGGCTGGGCAGCGGCCATCAGAAGTGGAGGGCACATCTCCTGAAGAACACAGACTCATTCCTCGAACCCCAGGAGCCAAGAAGGGCCCCCCAGCTCCAATAGAGAATGAGGACTTCTGTGCTGTTTGCCTCAATGGCGGAGAGTTGCTGTGCTGTGACCATTGCCCCAAAGTGTTCCACCTATCCTGCCATGTACCAGCCTTGCTCAGCTTCCCAGGGTGAGTCATGCCAGTCCAGGACCATCACCTGGCTAGTAGGGTTACCTTCCAGGGATGATTATTCCAGGCCAGGCCCACAGAGTTCCCAGGATGGGCTTAGTCCCCTCTTCTGGACCTGCTTTTTGCGGGTCTGTGAGTTAATGGGCCTGGGTATCTTCTGCACACAGATAGGTGGATGTTTGACATTTAGTTGACTTCCTTTCCACCTCTTTTCTCACCTTCTTCTTGCATGTGGATTTGTGCCTATACTACTAACCCCAGTCTCCCCTAACCCCTGTTTTTCTAGATTCACTAAACTCTGAGTTACTGAATTTCTTCCAAGCCTGTGGCTAGGAAGCCATTTCTTACATGGAAAGGCCAGGGACTCAGCTTCCCATGCCTGCCATAGGGCAGAGGGAGAGGGAAGGGTGCTCTGGGCAATGTGCTGAGTCCTAACATGGCCTCACCTGCCCCTGCAGGGGAGAGTGGGTGTGTACCTTGTGCCGCAGCCTGACCCAGCCCGAGATGGAGTACGACTGTGAGAATGCCCGCTATAACCAGCCTGGAATGCGGGCATCTCCTGGCCTAAGCATGTATGACCAGAAGGTAGGGAGGAGTCTTTGGAAGCAAGGTTCCCTGCCTTTAGCAGCCCCCTTCTGCCTACAGGGTCTGAGGGCTTTCAGAGGGGATGAGGGGCTTTTCTGGATACCTTTCTTTGTGCTATGCCTGACAACTTGGCCCAGGGGTGTTTGGATGATTTTCCTTCTCCCAGCAGTTTTCCTCTGGCTTGGGAACCTGAATTACACCTTAGTATGGCGGCTGGCACCCTGTGGGACAGAGCCAGGGAGTTATCAGGGTCAGCATCTTTTTTGTTTTGTTTTGTTTTTTTTGTTTTTTGTTTTTTGAGACAGAGTCTCGCTTTGTCGCCTAGGCTGGAGTGCAGTGGTGCGATCTCCACTCACTGCAAGCTCCGCCTCCCAGGTTCACGCCATTCTCCTGCCTCAGCCTCCCATGTAGCTAGGACTACAGGCGCCCGCCACCACGCCCGGCTAATTTTTGTATTTTTAGTGGAGACGGAGAGGGTCAGCATCTTTAGTTCATACTGAGGTGAGACCAGAACAAAGTAACTCTGTTGCCAATTCTGATTTTGCAGAAGTGTGAGAAGCTGGTATTGTCCTTGTGCTGCAATAACCTCAGCCTGCCCTTCCATGAACCTGTCAGCCCCCTGGTAAGGAAGGCCATGCTGTTTCTGCCTGCTATTGTCTTTTCTGCTCAGAGGGCCCAGGCCTTGGGGCAGGAGCATCATAGTTCCCAGGTTGGGCTCAGAGCATGGCCACTGGAAGTAGTGACAATATTAACTTGTGGATAGTCCAGGGGACCATACGAGGTCCTACATGGCCATTCCAGCCTCCCCCAACACAACTGCTACTGTATCAGATCTGACTTGACAGGTGACACATTCCTCCTTTTCCCTTTCTCTTTGTCTTCTTTCTCCATCCTTTTCTTCCTGCTGCTCATCATTCCTCCTCCTCTTCTTTCACTTATATTCCAACTCATTCTCCATTTCTTCTTCCTTCTTATCCACACCTCCATTTCTTCTCTCACCCCCTTTGTCTCCTTCTCCTCATGTCTCCTCCCTCAAGGCCCGGCATTATTACCAGATTATCAAGAGGCCCATGGACCTGTCAATCATCCGGAGGAAGCTGCAAAAGAAGGACCCGGCTCACTATACCACCCCAGAGGAGGTGGTATCAGATGTGCGCCTCATGTTCTGGAACTGTGCTAAGTTCAATTATGTATGTCTTGCCTGTTTTCCCTATCTCATATTTCCCTGCAACCCCAGGACTGTCATGGGTGGGTAGCGGTGGGAGTTAGGTTTGGTCTGGGCTGCCATGAGGACTGGGGAGCAGATTCTGGGGGCCTGCTGTGGTGAGTGTTTAAAAGCTCTCTCCCACACTCAGGTCTTAGCATGGACTCAGGAAAAAGGGGAGGTACTAGTGACTGGCCATCTGTGGATACCTATTGGGGTCAGTTCTGCCTTAAGAGCTGCTACCAAACTAGTTTTCCTGAGTCCTCGGAGAAAAATGTCAAGTTCCAGACACCTCAGGAGACCCCGCCAGGCTTTGTGCTCTGTGTAGCTCTTGGGGGACCTGGAAGAGATGGACTAGTAGAAAAGGGCTAGACCATCAGACCATCACTGCTCTCCTCCCCCCATCAGCCTGACTCTGAGGTTGCAGAGGCTGGCCGCTGCCTGGAAGTGTTCTTTGAGGGCTGGTTGAAGGAGATCTACCCGGAGAAACGGTTTGCTCAGCCAAGGCAGGAGGACTCAGACTCTGAGGAGGTGTCTAGTGAGAGCGGATGTTCCACTCCCCAGGGCTTCCCGTGGCCTCCCTACGTGCAGGAGGGCATCCAACCCAAGAGGCGGCGACGACATATGGTAAAGAGTTACTGCCAGCTGGCAGCAGGTGGGTGGTGATCAGGCAAGCAGAGGGGCACCCAAGCAGCAACCTAAGGCGAAGCTGTTCGGGTGGCGCAAAAAATAATGATGACAATGAACCCCCACTTCCAGCCCCTTAGCCCCTAAGGAAGGCAGGGCAGTGCAGGGCTCATCAATGCCAGTTACTCACAAGACTTGAAATTCAGAAAGGTACCTGTCCCTGCCCAGGGTAACCCAGCATTTAGCAACAGACCTGGGCTGAGAAACCAGTTGTCCTGATTCCCAGTTTGGTGTTAGCTACACTACACTGTGATTGTGATGCCCCTAAGGAGGGAATTACCTGGTCTTAGTGCCTGGTTTCTATTTGGGTTTGAGGGAGAGAGGAAGGGATCTTTCTTAGCCCCTTGGTGTAGCTAAGGAAGGAAAGGTATTGCTTGCAGCAGAGAGAGCTCTTCTGATCTTTGGGCTGGTCCCACCTGTGTAGACCAGAAACGTCCATTCAGTGCTGTTTAATTCCACTGAAATGTTTTGCCTGCCTACTGTGTGCCAGGGTCTGACCAGCCATCCCCAGTTGTTTACCATACTTAGCATACAATGTTTAGTGGCTTCAGTAAGTTTTACTGCTGCATTCCTGGGGTAGAATAAAATACTTTGACTCTGCAGAACTGCAATCTTGACATAGCCTTTTCATGTTAATAAATCCTACATTTGGCTACTTTAATTCCAAATATGTATTTTTCTTTCAGGAGAATGAAAGAGCAAAGAGAATGTCATTTCGCCTGGCCAACAGCATCTCTCAGGTGTGACAGCCAAAAGGAGACTGGGCACTCTGGCAGCTGTTGTCCCATCCTGTTGACCATTCCTCCCCATCTCGCAGTTTATCCTCTTCAGAATGTGGATGGTAGATGAGTCTCATTGAACTGTATAGTGCTCTTCTTTGCCATTTGCATCTACAGCATTTGTTTGGGAGCCATAGTGCATCCACTACAGAGAAGATTTCAGTAATAAACAGGAAAGAGGAGGGTATTTATTATTACCAGAGTAATCAGATGTATAGGCTGCACTTGACAGGACCACACCTGGTTAGGCTTGGGAGGACCTACTTTCCTTAGTGAATTTTTTTTCTGCCTAGGAAAGCAGACCTGTCTCACCTTTTAGTGTCCAGGGCTCAGGAGCCATGTATATATCTGAACTCCTCCTGGGCTCAGAATTGGGTAAAAGAAGGGAGAGAGGTTTAGACATATGGTAGGACTGTGATCCCTGGCCCAGCACAGCCAAAGACTATCACTGTTTGCCTTTGCTTGTCCTGTCTGGACAGAGGCACCTGCCATGTGCACACTAGTGGAGGCTTCTAGAGGCCGTAGGTCTCAATTTGTGCCTATTTGGGTTCTAACGGTTTTCAGGGTATTTGTTTTGCATACTCACTTTCCTGATGTTGACTTAGGTGGCTGCTGTGAAAATGCTGTGGATGGTATGACATTCTTGATTGAGCTGGGTCGCTCTGCAGAGACCACTTACAACTTCTGATTCAGATTTCACTTACGGACTTAGAAAGATGTCCACTTGAGAGCCCGCCCTCTGTGCTACTTACTTTGGGCTAATTGCACTTCTTTAGGGTGAGAACCCGCCTTCCTAGAAGTGACTGTTGGTGCTTCTCAGTGGCCATACCCTTTATCATCCTCATTCAGAGGTCTGGATCTTGAGTTCTGCTTGTAAATACTGTGAGGCAGCTGCTCTCTGCTTCAGGTCCAGAGTTCCATGGGTGGAGAGAATAACCCACAACCAGCTCACTCCTCTGCGCCTCTCCTCCTGCTTAGAGATTCTAGTTCTCAACCTCTCCAAGTTCATGAGCCAAAGATCAGAAGTGAGTCTTCTGACTACCCCACCTCGAGGCTGTCTAGAGCCCCCCAAAAGCCAACACTTTACTGGCAGCCCTTTTTGTTGGAGGTTAGAGAAGGCCTCAGGGACCAACAGGGGCTAGATCTAGACATTCCTGGGGGAAGTTTGTCTAAGGTGGACAGGGGGAAAAATCAAGAGGCAAAAAGCCAGTGTGCTTTGGTGACCATGAAGCAACCTCAGAGCCTTAGTTCTCCTGGAATGCAGAGAGAAGCATTCTGGAAGCCATGGGAACAGGCACTCAAGGCTGCATCCTGAATGGATCTGCATGGTCCTCGCAGGGTGTTTGTGAGGATACTGGAGGTCAGGCTACCTCCCAAGCAAGGGCTTGGTTGAGAGGGAACCCATTGCTCATATTGTTGGGGGAGTTATGAACCTGATATGTCAGTGGCCAGGACTGAGATGGCTCTCCCTGGTCTTGTCATTGCATGGCTAATTTCAGGGGAGTCTAAGGTCATGGATTTGTTTCTGCTAAGAGATGAAGTTCAAGGATGTTCTTGTTTGCAGGGCCTTCACTAATGAGCAATTTTTTTGAAAATTAGAAAACATTTCTTCTCTCTTTGTGAGTTGATGGTATTGCTCATTTCCTTCTCTACCCAACCTCAGAGATCATCTTCACTTTAAAGCAAACCATGCCCCTTGGCTTGCTACTCTTTCAGCAGCACATGCCACGTTCTCCTAAGCAGATGGGCTTCCGTGATCCCGTTTTCTAGTTTGGGGTAACTAAGTCTTCAATGCTTTACTAGTCCGGCAGTCTTTGGACTTAGGCTTCTGCCCTTTGAGACTCACATGACTTTCTGGTTTGGGATCTGGTCAATTCCCTTTAAATTTTCGAATCTTCTTCTATGTTCAGTTGGCTTGGCAAAGTACCCTCTGTTCTCGTGTCACTAATTCCTGCTCTAGGTCGTCTTTCCTTTGTGCAGCCCACATTCCCACCATCCCTGTGAGCTTTGTTGTACTTGGTGTTGGGCAGCCGGTGAGTGTTGTGACAGGCTCAGACTTGATCCTTCCTCAGGACCAACTGGAGACCACAAATTTAAAGCAGAAATGCCTGTTAAAAACTTGGCTTTCCTTATATCAGTGAGGCTTCCAGCTTGGATGTGGCCTCCTGGGCTCAAGGATCAGCTTGCTGGGCCAGGGGCATCTTAGTAATGTGCTGGAGAGACACATGCTCCCTTCTCATCATAGAGAGCCTGCATGCTGAGAGGCTCCCTTGAGACAACTGCCTCTCCCTGGCTTTTCCCTTAGACCTAGCCACCAGAGTTTTGAGTCACGGTTTTGTTTTGTTTTTTCATGAAAAACCAGAACATGACTTAGAAATTAGAAAAGAAAAGAAAAGAAAAAATCCTGCTAGCCAAGTGACTGTCTGCAGGGGCTCTTCATTAACATTTGGGCTGATCCTGCTTTTGACTTATTCCCATAATGGCCCAGTTTTGAAGTCTGCCAAGTCCTTTTGTTCTTGACAACATCGTGCAGTGGAAATATGGTGAGTTCGAGATTCTTATGGGACAGCATGCGGTTCTAGAGGAAAAATTGGCTTCTTGGGTGTGCTGAGAAATAAGACAGTAAAGTGGCTTCAGTTGATGCAAAGGGGATTTTAGTTAAAAATTGGTTCAGGATTTTAAAATTTTATTTTATTTTTTGGCCAGGCGCGGTGGCTCTTGCCTGTAATCCCAGCACTTTGGGAGGCTGAGGTGGGTGGATCACCTAAGGACAGGAGTTCGAGACCAGCCTGGCCAACGTAGTGAAACCTTGTTTCTACTAAAAATACAAATATCAGCCAGGTGTGATGGTACGTGCCTGTAATCCCAGCTACTTGGGAGGCTGAGGCAGGAGAATTGCTTGAATCTGGGAGGTGAATGTTGCAGTGAGCTGAGATTGTGCCATTGTACTCCAACCTGGGCAACAGAACGAGACTGGCATCTCAAAAAAAAAAAAAAAAAAAAAAAAATTGGTTCACAGTGAACTTGCAGAGCACTCTTCCACAGAACATGGGTAGGTTAGCCCTGCCTGACTTCTAGCAATTTCTAACCATACACCTTGCCTGCCTCTAGTACCCTTACCTGAGTGGCAGCCACCAGACCCTCCATAGGCTCTGTTCCATGGCAGTCCTTGCCATCCAGCCCGGCGGGCTCTGGCTCCCTCCCTGTACCCATTTTTAGCAACAGTCTGGCTCCTAAGACCAAGGCGCCTCCTTGTTTGTTCCTGGGCTCTGTTCTGCTCCCTCTCTCACTCCATGGAGTCACTTATAGTCTTCCTTTCTGAACTCCTGAACTGAGCCTTTGCTCCTTCTGGATCGCCACCTCCTGGGCTTCTTCTCCCTCCCTCAGTACTGCCAACATTGCTCTGCTCCTTCAGTCCATTTCCATGACATCAGCCCTCTCTCTCCTCTTCTTGTCTTTTAGCTTTCTCCTGGACTTCTTCCTCTCCCCAGCATGAACTCAGAGCCTATCACACCCTATCACACACTGATGTTTTTATCAGCATCCTGAACTTTCTCATGCCCTTCAACTTCTCTCTTTTTTTTTTTTTTTTTAGAGAGAGTCTCGCTCTGTCACCCAGGCTGGATTGCAGTGGCATGATCTCGGCTCATTGCAACCTCTGCCTCCTGGGCTCAGGTGATCCTCCCATCTCAGCCTCCTGAGTAGCTGGGACTACAGGTGCATGCCATCATGCCTGGCTGATTTTTCTACTTTAGGTAGAGATGGAGTTTCGCCATATTGCTCAAGCTGGTATCAACACTCCTGGGCTCACGCGATCTGCCTCCCTTGGCCTCCCAAAGTGCTGGGATTACAGGCATAAGCCAGTCCTATCCCCTTCAATTTTTGCTAAAACTATAAGCCATTCTCCATTTTCGTCATCATCCTATTTGCTGCTTCCACCTCCTGGGCTGCTAAGCATGACAGATTCACAGTTGGCAGCCTTAGTTGAGCTCTCAGTATTGACTGGAAGTTCAACTTGTTGTGACCTTTTTTTTCCCCCACCTATGCCTCCATCTTTGCCCTCCGCAAATGACTGAGCTCACTGTCTACTTCACAGAAGAGAGCCCCTAAAGCAAGACCTTCCTTGCCCGCTGCTCCTCTCTCCCCTCTCATTCATCTGTGTCTGTAACTCTCCCCATCCCCTCCATTCTTGCTCCTATTTAGTTCTGTCTGTCTTGAATACTGTTGTATGTCCTCCAAGACTGCTCCCTCGCTTAGTTCACTGCTCCCACTCCCTGGAGTCTCCAGCCTCTGTCTCCATTGGTTACCTCCACACAGCCTGCAAACAAGTTCTCCCCAAGATTAAAACAGCATTTCTCAGAGTCTGTTACCCCTTACACATTTTCCTTGTTAGCCAAGTTACTTTAAAAAAGAAGCTTTTTAAACTGATTCTTCCTCAGCTTTTCTTCAGCCCTCTACACTTTTTCATAAAAGTCACCAGTGACTGCCCAGTTGCCAAATAGAATGAACACCTTTCAGTGCTCAGCTGTCTTGACCTCTCTGCAGCATTTCACCCCACCCACCAACCCTCGGTGAAACAACCTCCTCCCTTAGCTTTTATGACACCACAAGTCTCTGGATTCTCAGAGAATCCAAAAAAACAAGTCTCTGGATTCTCTCCTCTTACCTCTCAGCCCACACAGGCTGAGCCATCCTTGAAACCTAGACAGGGGGAAATGTCTGTGGCTGTTTGTGGTCTCTTCTTTTCAGGAGTTGGGTAGGCAGGAAGAATTACAGCTGCTCCTGCTTCCTCTGTCTGTCTATTTCCTGCGTCCCTTCCTTTTCCTGAACTCAGTTCTCCTCATGCCAAGCATGTTTATGAGCTCCTGCTGGGAGGACAGCATCTGTGAGTCCTTCCCTCTGTCTCTCCCAGACAACACAGATATTTTAGCCATGTTTGCTAAGAGACCCCATCTAAGTCAGCCCGAGGGTGTGGATTAGGTTTTATAGCATCCAGGCTGCAGTCTGGCTAAACTGGATTTTACCATGCTGGTGGGCAGCTCCTCGCCATGATCCTGCACCAGTTAGAGCCTGCTGCAATTGAGAAGGAGTCTGGGATTGTGGTAAGACATGTTTCCATGCACGTCAGTGCTGCTAACCAGGGGGAGAACCTGGCAGGGTGGGTGTCTGCTGCTACCATTGGGATGGAGGAACACTAGGGAGTGCGGTGGCTCCTCCCTTGCTGGGGCTCAGATGGAGTCAGCATGACTCCCTATATCAGGGCCTTTTCCACCTGTGCTGATCACCACCAGCTGCTTGCTCCAGTTGTTTCTGGAGTTGGAGGCAGCTATTGGTTGCTTTCTTGGAGGTAAGGAGGTACATACTAGAAAGATACCTGATTTGAGAGTCTGAACACCAACATTTTTGGCTCTTTCCATTATGAACTGTGTGACCTTGGATACAGTTTCCTCATCTATAAAGTTGTAGTGGAAGAATGGCTGAGAACAGTGATCTCTCAGCTCTCCAGCTGTAAAGATGTTAATTATGACTTTGACTCTAAAGATCAGGCCACATAAGGAACAGGGGAATTCCAGGGGTAGGACACAGCTGGGGGAGTCCAGACCAGGGCAGGGAAAGGGGACTCACAAGCCAAACAGAGCTGCTTTGAGGAAAGTTCTTATCAGCTGGTGCTGCTTCCTGAGCCATATGCCCATTCCTCAAGCTGTACCCCCTTTCTTGGCTATGTAGGATGAGTTCCTCCTAGACCTTTGTTAGGAGTGGCTATTGGATCCAAAGCGGTAGGGGCATGAGGGAGGATATTTTAAAGGAAAGTATCACTGATCTTAAAAGGACCTATACATTCAAGAAAGAACAAATAAAAAATAGCACTTTTCTTTACCAAGAATTGTGTCCTGGAGTGTTTTTCAGCGAAGATAGTTGAACCTGTCACATGGCCTTCTTGCCCCTAGATCTCTACGTCGCAAGAACTCAAGGTGGGGAAGAATAGCCTGGGAGGCCTTTCTCTCTAGGGAAGAACTCACCTCTCTGCTTTTTCTTCTTCTTCTTATTTTTGTTTTGCTTTTTGAGATGGAGTCTCACCCTGTCGCCAGGCTGGAGTGCAGTGGCGCGATCTTGGCTCACTGCAACCTCCGCCTCCCAGGTTCAAGCAATCCTCCTGCCTCAGCCTCCCAAGTAGCTGGGACTACAGGTGCACACCACCACGGCCAGCTAATTTTTTTGTATTTTTAGTAGAGGTGGGGTTTCACCATGTTGGCCAGGATGGTCTCGATCTCTTGACCTCCTGATCCGCCCACCTCAGCCTCCTAAAGTGCTGGAATTACAGGCGTGAGCCACCGTGCCCAGCCTGCTTCTTATTTTTATTATTTTTAGTTTTCTTTAGAGACAAGGTCTTGCTGTGTTGCCCAGACTGGTCTCAAACTCCTGGGCTCAAGTTTTCCTCCCACCTCAGCCTCCTAAGTAGCTGAGACTACAGGGACATGCCACCATGTCTCTGCTTCTTACTGTGTTAACACAACCTGTTTCTCAAAACACAGGCAACAATTCTGAGGTGGAGTTAGGGAAAAGGCATCATGTGAATGCCTAACACTTCCAAGCGCTAAACACTTCAAGAATGTCCTTTATATAGTGATGGTCCCCAGTTACATATCCTTAGCTGTCCTCTCTGCTTTCTCCACGCTAGTGGTTTCTAGCCATTTTTGGGGGGTCAAGGGCATTGTTATGAATATTTGTCATTCAATTAGGCTGCATAAAGTCTGAACCCCTTTCCTGTCTTTGGTGAATTTCCTGCCTCAGGAGTCTTGGGAGACACAGCTCATTCTTCCCTGCAGAAGCTAAATATACTAGAATCTTGATTTCCCAGCATCCGTTGAAGTCAGGTTACAGGCCTAGTGGTAGCGATTTAAAAAAAAAAAAAAAAAAAAAAAAAAAAAAAAAGCCTAGAGCCTCCTTTCTGGTGACAGTGTTGGCTGCGGGCAGGTGGGGTTTCCATGGTGGCAGTAGCAGCAGCAGCGGTACAAGGTGAAGCACGTGGGGCTCGATGGCATTGCTAGTTTCTTCAGCAGACCAATTTTGCACATGATTTCAGGAATTGTTCCTGGCTGCACAGCTCTGAGTATAATTCTCTAGCCTTCCTTACAATTCTGTGAACCACCTAAAAAGCCTTATAATAAGTTCATTTTTTCTGCGTACATCAGTCAGAAATGGTTTCTGGTACTTGCAACTCAACACTCTAACTGATGCTTGGTGATAAAAGTCATGGACCCACTCTTCTGAGCTCCAGACTCACCGATCCTGTGGTCTATTGGACAGCTCCCCTTGGATGTCTCAGTGTTACCTGACACACTAGCCACCCCCTTAACAGATTCTTCCTCTCATATCCTCCATCTCAGCAGCCAGGACATGGGAAGAAAACTAGAGGGATGTGGTATCCGAGAAGCCAAGGAAGTCTGTGTTTCAAGGAAGGATAATCATCAGTTTTCATGGTTAAGATGAGACCTGGAAAATTTTCTCTGACCTCTCACCCCTCTCCAGACTGGCCCAAGTACATGAACCGTTTCTCTGCTTACTCTGTGATCTTCCCGCCTCAGCCTCCTGAGTAGCTGAGATACAGGCATGTACCACCACACTGACTTGCCTTACTAATTTTTTTAGTACTAGTCCTTCTCTAGGTTCCAGGGACACAGCCCTTCTACTCCCCACACCTTGGGTTCCATGGCAAGCTGCTAGTCAGGACAGCTCCCTGGAGCAAGTCTTGCTCTCATAGGTAGTGCAGTATTTGACCTCCTCTTCCTCCACACCTGGCCTATGGATTATTTTATCCACTAGGGAGTAGAGGCATAGTATCCAGGGTCTAGGAGCTTTTCAAAGGCCTATAAAAATAAGTCCTAGCCAGGCACTGTGGCTCACACCTATAACCCTAGCACTTTGGGAGGCCAAGGTGGGAAGATCGCTTGAGCCTAGGAGTTTGAGACCAGCCTGGGCAACATAGCAAGACCCTGTCTCTTAAAAAAAATTAGCCAGATGTGGTGGCACACACCTGTAGTCCCAGCTATTCAGGAGATTGAAGTGGGAGGATCACTTTGAGCCTTGGGGTTGAGGCTGAAGTGAGCCATGATCGTGCCACTGCACTCCAGCCTGGGTAACAGAGTGAGACCCTGTCTCAAAAAAAAAAAAAAAAAAAAAAAAAAGAAAAAAGAAAAAAAAAAGAAAAGAAAAGAAAAGAAAAGAAAAAGTCCTGGCCGGGTGCAGTGGCTCATGCCTGTAATCCCACCACTTTGAGGGGCCGAGGCAGGTGGAACACCTGAGGTCAGGAGTTCAAGACCAGCCTGACCAACACGGAGAAACCCCGTCTCTACTAAAAATACAAAATTAGCTGGGCCTGGTGGTGCATGCCTATAATCCCAGCTGCTCGGGAGGCTAAGGCAGGAGAATTGCTTGAACCTGGGAGGCGGAGGTTGCTGTGAGCCGAGATTGCACCACTGCACTGCAGCCTGGGGAACAAGAGCAAAACTCCGTCTCAAGAAAAAAAAAAAGTCCTGAAACAATATAAAATAAAAGATGGCAAATTATAGATAAATGTCTAATTAAATGTCTATATATCATGTTAAAGCTATAATTGTTAATTTTATAACAATTTTATAAATCTTCATAAAAATTACGTTATACCTGAAAACAATTTGTAAGTTAGAGTTTCTCACTTCATAAGAAATTCTATATATACAAGATAATTGCCAAGAAACCTGAGCCCAGTATAAATTAAATGAGTTACTCCTAGCCAAATAATTAAAAAGCCAAATTATAAAAATAATTTCAAAAATTTGCGGTAAAAACTATATTTACCACAGGCTGTAGGTGGAGCTTCATGTTTGATGTAGGGCTTCCTAGAATAAGAATGCCTGTTCTCTGGGAAGAACTCTCATCCATGGGCCTTGGAGTTATGCCCAGGTTGGAGAGGGGGACCCCTTAGAGACAGCTCTGCAATTGTAACAGAGAGTGCTAATTGTTGCCAGTATCTATTGTCTTTTTCTTTTTTCTTTTCTTTTTTTTTCTTTTTGACAAGATCTTGCTCTGTCACCCAGGCTGGAGTGTAGTGGCATGATCATGGCTCACTGCAGCCATGAACTCCTGGGCTTAAGTGATCCTCCTGCCTTGGCTTCCCAAAGTGCTGTGATTATAGGTGTGGGCATCCAGTCTGGGGTGTTTTTTGTTTATTTTTGTTTTGTTTTTTACAGCAGCTGACTCTATATTATAACCAGTATTCCAAAAACAGTGCTTTATTTGCTCACCGGGCTGGGAGGATATTCCTAAGCTTTTTTGGAAATTGATGTACCCTTGGTTTCCAGCTATGTCAGAGATGTAAGACCTGCTGAAGCCAAGCTCCACACTCATGGAGAAAATAAAGATCTGCTTCTTGCTTGTAAACAGGAACACCACAGCCTCGGTCTTGCCCCAGCCTAAGGGCTAAGGCCTGATGCTGGAGGAAGCAGTTGTTTGTATCTAGGGCTCCTCATTTGTTCCAGTGGTTCCCATTTGTGGTGTGGCCCACTGACAATGTTGCTTTATATTAAAGATTCTGCCAAGGCAGTGCCTCTGTGACTTTTGAAATTTATTAACTAGGGCCAGGCATGCTGGCTCACACCTGTAATCTTAGCACTTTGGGAGGCTGATGTGGGAGGATCGTTAGAGCCTAAGAGGTTGAGGCTGCAGGGAGGGAGCCACGATTGTCCTACTGTACTACATCCTGGGTGACAGAGCAAGACCCTGTCTCAATGAAGACATAAAAAGTAAATTTTATTAATTAGCTTAATAAAGCATTCATCCTCTCTCTCCTACATAAACTGAATCTCTGGTAACCAAATAATTTACGAGGGAAAGTTTCTCTTTTAAAAAGTTTTCACAGTAATTGAAGAGGGACTGATAGATTTAAAATATCACCATTTTTTTAGCCCTCAATGAATGAATGAATCTAGGGAATGATCATCTATGGCTGCTCACATCACCAAAAAAGAGACGATCAGACATTGTATGTCTCCTGATTGAAGAACACAACATCATCTATAAAGAATTTATAAACAAATAGAATCCGAACCTAAACAAGTCTCTACATCTACGAATTTACAGATTAATTTCCAATTGACAGGAAATGAAGAAAATAGAGGAACACCTTAAATGACTTCACAAGGATCCACTCAGCAAAATCCAGTTTCCGAGGACGACAGAAGAAACAACTTGGTTTACATTACAAAGGGAAAAAAGGGAGATGGAGGGGAAACCTTAAAGAGCCTTAAAAAGCATATAAACCAATTGCAATATATAGAATTTATTTGCGTCTTGGTTTAAACACACTAAAAATATCATGAGACAATTGAGAACATTTGAAGAGATGATGGCTGAGAACTGTCCAGAAGTGATGAATGACATGAATTCATAGCTATAAGATGTTGAACAAAATACACTTGAAAAATAAAAAGAAACTTGAAACATATTGCAATGAAACTGTAGAACACTCACGACAGGGAAGATCCTACCAACAGCAGAGGGGAAGATGTAAATGTTACCTTCCAATGGTTCTAGCACTCTTCTCCTTCTGAGTGCGTGGGAAGATTGCACTACTGTACACCACTTACTTATTTCAGGTGTATTTATGAGACTTGAATTGGCCAATGAGAGTAGCAGTGATGTAGGTCATTGCTATGTTGAATAGAACCAGTGCTTGATTCTCTGTTTAATTTCTCTCTTCCCTTACTGAGGTGACTCTGAAAGCATGCACTGATATGAAGATGCTTATGTCTGAACCAGTCTGGTGTGCTGTGCTAATACACGGATAACATATGCTTTGCAATATTTTCCATATCTGCAGCAAATTTTGCATGAATGAGGACTTTTGTTGTAAGTCAGTGAGAATTGTGTGTTATTCATTACTGCAGAATAAGCTGGCCTATAGTACAAAGAAGCTTGGGTTTCCTTGGGGAAAAAAATCAATAACGAAACACTAAGATCCAAGGCACTGGCCTAGCAAGCAGGTAGCAAGGAAACTGATATTAGTGACTAGAAGGATAGTGATTCATGTTATGCAGTGGAAAAACATTTGGTAAAACTATAGTCTGAGATAACTTGGGAGGCACATCACGTACTTAATGAATTTCAACAGAGGGGAAGAGATTGGAAAACAACATTGGTAGCCTACATTGGTTGATATTCTGTTTATCAAGCTATTTCAAGAAAGACATGAGTTCAGAAAAGAATTGCCCTGTTTTTAAGGAGTGAAAGAAAATACATAGTATACAAAAATCCAAGGACTTAGGTTTTTGAAGAGGTAATTGCTTCTTGACACTGAAGACTAAGATAAAATTTAGAGTTGAAAGCCCATTAAGATTCAGCCTTGAGGTAAGGATCATATTAAAAATATTGGCATAATATTCATTGTTAAAACCTTTGAATGGATCAAGGTACTTCAGGGAAAATAACAAATTAAGAATATAGTGTGCAGTAAAATATTTTAGCTGGATAACATTCAGGGAAAAAATTCTAAGGACGTAGCTTTTCCACCAAAGCCTGTGTGGAGGGAGGAGGAGGAGAGGGATAGAGAGAGACAGACAGAGAGAGAGAGAGAGAGAGAGAGGGTGCAAGGCATGGACATGTGAACTCCCCTTATCTTTGGCTTTGCTTTCTATGATTTCAGTTGCCTGTGGTCAATGGCAGTCTGAAAATATTAAATAGAAAATTCCAGAAATAAACAATTCATGAGGTTTAAATTGCACAGTATTCTGAGTAGTATGATGAGATCTCTTACCCCCACTCCATCCCACCCTGTCCTGCCAGGGACATGAATCATCACTTTTGTCTGGTGTATCCACTATATATACTACCCACCCTTAGTCACTTAGTAGCCTTCTCAGTTATTAGCTCAACAGATCATAAGACGAAGGGTAAGTACAGTACAGTAAGATTTTTGAGAGAGAGACCACATTCACATAACTTGTATTACAGTAGATTGTTATACTTTTTCTATTTTATTATTAGTTATTGTTAGTTTCTAGCTGTGCCTAATTTGTATATTAAACTTCATCATAGGTATGTTGGAAAACAACAGTATACAGTACGTTGGGTTCAGAACCATCCATAGTTCAGGCATCCACTGAAGATCTTGGCACATATCCCCTGTGAATAGGGTAGAATTACTGTAGTTCTCAAAAATAATTGTGGGTATAGCTTTCGGCCAGTGATGCTGCCTGCATTTAAATAGATAGACACATAATGAGGTGTGTTTGTTTGTTTGTTTGTTTTGAGATGGAGTCTTGCTCTGTGGCCTAGGCTGTAGTACAGTGGCAAGCTCTCAGTTCACTGCAGCCTCTGCCTCCTGGGCTCAAGCAATTCTCCTGCCTCATCCTCCTGAGTAGCTGGGATTACAGGCGCCCACCACCATGCCTGGCTAATTTTTGTATTTTTAGTAGAGATGGGTTTTCACCATGTTGGCCAGGTTGCTCTCAAACTCCTGACCTCAGGTGATCCGCCTGAGGTCTCCCAAAGTGCTGGGATTACAGGTGTGAGCCACCGTGCCCGGCGCATGATGAGGTTTTTAGAGTGTTTTACTGCCAGGGGAATTATGAGCCTAGACTAACAGAAAACAATAACTGTTGAAGAGATTAAATGGCTCTTGGGCTTTCAATCATCTATGATAGAGAATGCCCAGGCTCTTAACACGCCTAAGAGTTGAGAAGGCTGCTCAATCCCCAAAGAAGTTTATGCCGCAAGCCCCACATCAGCAGGGACATTAAAATGGGAAGAACCTCTTAGAGGGCAGAACCAAGGGATAAGGAGAACAACAGACAAGGGAGCTACTTCCAGGGACCTGAATCAGAAAATAATGAATAATTCCCGAACAGACTAGGAAGCCCTCAAAATATTTGCCCAGTTGGATTTCAGAATTGCCATAGCCAATGACTCCTGTTTGCCTCCCATTCTTCCCCTTTCCTACATGGAATGTCTTTTTTTGTTCTATAATCTACCTTTCAAAATCTTTACTCATCTTTTAAAAGTCACGTCATTTGTCACCACCTCTAGAATTTCTCCCTGTTATTCTGGAGAACACAACTCTCTCTTATCCTTCTCTTGCTCTGCTACAGGGACACCTGGGAGTCTCCTGTCCTTGCCCCCACACCCCCAGAGAGTCATAGATATGGAAGAAGCACCAAACCCCTAGTCATCCTCGACACTTTTCCCTCTGCCTGGAAGGCTCTACCGCCAAAACTTCTTAAGGTTGGGGTTGGCCCCAATCACCCTTTAGATCTTAGCTTACACCCCTCCTCAGAGAGCTTTTCCGAACCACACAATCTGAAGCAGACCCAGGCATTCTCTCTCACATTCCTGTTTTATTGTCATCATAGCACTTACTATGATGTATGTTTATCTTTTTCTATTTGTCATCATAGCACTTACTATGATGTATGTTTATCTTTTTCCTCGTCTTGTGTTCTTGCTCACTGTCCGAGTCACAGAGGGTGTAAGCTTCCCTGACAGCAGAAATCTTGCTCGGATCCTGGAACAGTGCCTGTAGTTGCTCAAGTATCACTTGAATGTATAATTCCGGTCTCCGTCAGCCAACTCCCCATTTCACTAGGAACATAAGTCTTAAGAAGACTTGTCCAAGGTTCCTCATGAGTCATTGGTGGTGTCCGGACTAGAACTCAGGCTTGCGACTCAGGTATCTATCGGATCTTTCAAAATGTCTAGGGCTGAAATAGTTCCTGGACGCCAGACAACTGGCAGAGTGAGAGAGGTCCAAGGTTCATTCCCCGTGTTGCAGTGTGCTGGAAGCCCCATAGGTGGCGCCAGTGGCACTCATTTAGCTCCAGGAAACGTCAGAAAACTTGTTAACGGTTAACCCCTAGGGGGAAATTTTGATGAGGAGCAGGATAGTTGCATAGTCTTAAATTGTCTCTCCATTGACTGCTCATTGTTGTGCAGGAAAGGTTGTGAGGGAGGAAAAAATATACAGCAATTGGAGTACTACACAGTGGAGAAATCAGATACGATTTTGATTGTGTGCTCAAAATAACATCACCAAAAAGGGGCAGGTGGACATACTGTGCACCCAGATGTAATGCCGTGAGAAGGACCTAAATCTCATCACAGAGAAACATCAGGCAAACCCAAAATGAAAGACGTTATATCAAGTAAAGGCAGGGAATAGGGGACTGGATTCTTTAAAAATGTCCCTGTCATTAAAGACAAAGAAACGCTAGGAAAATGTTCAGGTTCAAGGAGGCTAAAGAGACGTGACAGCTAAATGCAATTCCTGACCCTATATTGGGTCCTGTAGTGGAGTGAGGAAAATGTAATAGAGAGGACATTCTTGGGTCAACTGAAAAAATGGGATATAGAGAGTAGATGAAATAATTGTATCAATGTTAAATGTACTAAAGTTGATAACTGAACTGTGGTTATATAATTGAATATTCTCATTTTTAGAAAATATGCACTGGAGTATTTAGAAGTCAAAGGCCTTAGTGTATGTAACTCACCCACAAATAGTACAGAACAAAACTGTAGATGTGTATCTTTTTTTAATTAAACACACACACACACACACACACACACAGAGCGCTATAAAAAAAGCAAATGGGGGGTGTAACATCTTCTTCTTCTTCTTCTTTTTTTTTTTTTTTGAGAAGGAGTCTTGCTCTGTGGCCAGGCTGGAGTGCAGTAGTGTGATCTTGGCTCACTGCAACCTCCGCCTCCCGGGTTCAAGCGATTCTTCTGCCTCAGCCTCCTGAGTACCTGGGACTACAGGCACGCACCACCACACCCAGCTAATTTTTAGTAGACACAGGGTTTCACCATGTTGGCCAGGATGGTCTCAATCTCTTGACCTTGTGATCCGCCCACCTCGGCCTCCCAAAGTGTTGGGATTACAGGCGTGAGCCACCATGCCCAGCTGGTGTAAAATCTTAATAGGTGAATCTGGGTGAAGGACATATGGGGCCAGACACGGTGGCTCACATTTTTTTTTCCTTTTAAAATTATTGATTCAAATATATTGAGGGGATACAAGTGCAGGTTTCTTACATGCATGTATTGTGTGGTGCTGCAGTCTGGGCTTTTGGTGTATCCATCACCTGAATAGTAAATATTGCACCCAATAGGTTTTTCAACCCTCAACCCCTCCCACCTTTTGTATTCCCTAGTATCTATTATTTCACTCAACATGTCCATGTGTACACATGTTTAGCTCCCACCTGGGTGGCTCACACTTTTAATCCCACAGCTTTGGGAGGCCAAGGTGGGAGGCTCACTCTAGCCCAGGAGTTTGAGACCAGCATGGGCAACAAAGCAGGACTCCATGCTTGAACCCAGGAGGTTGAGGCTACAGTGAGCCATGATCATGCCATTGTACTCCAGCCTGGACGACAAAGCAAGATTCTCTATTAAAAACAAAAAACAAAAAACAAAAAAACAGGCTGGGCGTGGTGGCTCACACCTGTAATCCCAGCACTTTGGGAGGCCGAGGAGGGCAAATCATGAAGTCAGGAGTTTGAGACCAGCCTGGCCATCATGGTGAACTCCCGTCTCTACTAAAAATACAAAAAATTGGCTGGGCATAGTGGCGGGCGCATGTAGTCCCAGCTACTCGGGAGGCTGAGGCAGGAGAATCACTCGGACCTGGGAGGCAGAGGTTGCAGTGAGCAGAGATTGTGCCACTGCACTCCAGCCTGGATGACAGAGTGAGACTCCGTCTCAAAACAAAACAAAACAAAAAGATATATGGGCAGTTTAAAAAACTATTTTAATTTTCATAACTTTTCTATAAAAGTTTGAAGTTATTTCCAAACAAAAATTTAAGAAGAAAAAAAGAATTAAATGATAGTGATCCCAGGTAGCTCCTCTGCCCACCCCTCTTTCTGTTGCACAATTCAGAGTCTGTGTCCTGCCTCATTAGAGTGTGTCTTCTGCTGTCTCCTTTGCTTCCATCATTTCTCTTCTGATAGGACTGTGTTTGGCTTAGAGGCCTAGGCTGGAGGGGAGGAGCCACTTTTGTCTATGGCTGGAAAATGCCACTGAAGCTTTCGTAAGAGGATGTGCAGAGGCACTGGAGGCCTCTGAGTCCAGACTTCACCTCTACTCTGCCCTCAAGGAACTAAGGCCACTGGAAGCAGTCAGGCTCCAGCTGGGTTTCCCCAACCATTCTGAACAGGCATCTGGTATCTGAGGGGACTCAGCAGGACTGGGTGTGTTAAGAGCCTTGGCAGTATGGGGACAGGAAGGACTTCGCTATCTTTTCCCTCTGCTTACAGTTTCTTGGAGGTGGCACAATCCATTTTCTTTCAAGAGCCCAGGCATGCCAGACACCCAGAAACCTCAGGAGTCCTTCCAGTCTTCCTATGATCTACTTTGCATTAAATTATCAACATTGGATATCAGTGACAGGGTGGTAGAAAGTGTGCCCCAGATCTGACCCTGCATTCTTTCCTGGGATGACTTCTGGTGGCTTTCCCTCTGTGTCTATATCCTTCACATGTGGGTAAAAGGGACTTTGTCCATCCATTCCCATGCTTGAGCCTGGCTGGGCTTGCCCCTCACTCAGCTCTTCTCACAGGACAAGAAGATCAATCTCTGTGGTCACCTGGTGGAAAACTGGTGAGGGTCTAGACTAAGGCTCCAGCTCCCTTTACTCATGTGTTAGCAAAGCAGAAAAAAATTACTCCCTTTTATCTGCGTTCAGTAAACGAAGTTCTTGACCATGAAATTCCGTAGACATAGCCAAACAATGTTTCGATGAATGAATCAAACTTCCAAGTGAATGGTGTTTTTATCATGAGATAATCGCAAGACTATTAGCTTTAGTTACGCTCTTGGCCAACTTTGTTTCCGGGAACCTTAAAGGCTGTTTAAGGCTGACTTGCACTCATAGCATGTTACAGGTAAGGGAGGCAGTGATGCCGAATGGTCAGGAGCACAGCCCCTGGAACAGACAGCCTGGATGGGACTCACACATACTAGCCATGTGGTGTTGGACAAGTTGATCCTGCAGACTGTACTTCTGTTTCTTCATCAGTACCTTCCTCATGGAGTTATTGTAAGAATTAAATTAAAATACATAAAGCATTTGGGACAGTGCCTAGGCACAGAATTAGTGATATTATTAGGTGGGTTAGTAGTACCTAGTATTTTATTAAAACTAAGGCACATAAATGTAGGTACTTTCTTGGTTCTTCAGGAAAGTGTCAACAAAAGGTTTTTATGCCACAATATCAGGACTGCTACCTGGCTAACAGCAATAGTAATATGTAATCAGAGGCAACACGATTTCCAAGAAGTTAAAAAGTGAAAAAAAATGTGGTTTTAGAATCTGTAAAATATGAAGCATTATTTAGTTTTTACTTTTTAAATTAAGATGTCACTAATATACTATACAATTCATCTTTATTTTTTATTTATTTTTTATTTTTAGAGAGAGACAAGGTCTTGCTCGGTTGCTCAGGCTGGAGTGCAGTGGTGCGATCATAGCTCACTGCAGCCTCAAACTCCTGAGCTCAAATGATCCTCCCACCTCAGCCTCTCAGGTAGCTGGGCCTACAGATGCACACCATCATCTGCATGTGCATCAGCTAATTTTAAATGTTTTTTTGTAGAGATAGAGTCTTGCTCTGTTGCCCAGGCTGGTCTGAAACTCCTGGCCTCAAGTGATCCTCCCACCTCGATCTCCCAAAGCTCTGGGATTACAGGTGTGAGCCATTGCACCTGACCAGAATTTACCTTTTTAAAGAGCACGGTTCAGTGGCTTTTAGAATATTACAAGGTGAACAGCCATCAACACGGTCTGATTTTAGAATATTTTCATCACCCCAAAAAGAAACTACATAACTGTTAGCAGACTTCCCCAATTCCCCATTTTCCCTGTCCTGGCAACTGCTAATTTATTTTCTATATATATAAATTTGCCTATTGTGGACATTTCATATAAATGGAATCATACCATATATGGCCCTTTGTGTCTGGCTTCTTTCATTTAGCGTAATGTTGTCAGGGGCATCCATATTGTAGTATGTGTCAGTACTTCATTTTTTTTATGGTCAAATAACATTCCATTGTATGGATATACTGTCTTTGCTTATTTTATTCATTAATTGTTAGACGTTGGGTTGTTTCCTCTTTTTGACTATTATGAATAATGCTGCTGTGAACATTCATGTATAAGTTTTTGTGTGGACATGTTTTTTATTCTTTTGGTCATATACCTAGGAGTGGACATATAATAATGCTATGTTTAATCATTTAATGAACTGCCATACTGCTGTGAACATTCACGTATAAGTTTTTGTGTCGACATTTTTTTTTATTCTTTTGGTCATATACCCAGGAGTAGTCATATAATAACTCTATGTTTAATCATTTAATGAACTGCCAGAGTGTTTTCCAAAGCAGCTGTACTGTTTTACATTCCCATCAGCAATGTATGAAGGTTCCAATTTCTCCACATCCTCACCAACACTTGTTATTCTCCAGATTTTTTATTATAGCCCTCCTAGTGGGTGTGATGTGATATCTCATTATGGTTTTAATTTTATTTATTTATATTTTTAGAGATGGGAGTCTTGCTATGTTGCCCAGGCTGGACTCCAACTCCTGGGCTTGATCGATCCTTCTGTCTCAGCTTCCCAAGTAGCTGGGCTAGCACATACCAGTATGCCAGCTGGTATCTCATTATGGTTTTGATTTGCATTTCTCTGATGATTAATGTTGCTGAGCATCTTTTCCTGTGCTTATTGGCCATCCATTAGTATACCTTCTTTGGAAAAATGTCTACTCAGATCCTTCGCCCACTTTAACACTGGGTTGTCTTTCTTACTGCTAAATTGTAGGCGTACTTTACAAAATGCAATTGAGATACTAGACCATTAGCAGATATATGACTTGCAAATATTTTCTTCTTTTCTGTGGGTTGTCTTCTAACTCTCTTGATAGTGTTCTTTGAAACACGAAAACTTTAATTTTGATGAAGTTCAATGTATCTGTTTTTTTTTCTTTTGGTTGCTTTTGCTTTAGGTTCTGTATCTAAGAAACCGTTGCCTAATCCAAGGTCACGAAAATTTATACTTATGTTTCTTCTAACAGTTTTACAGTTTTAGCTCTTATATTTAGGTCTTTGACTCACTTTGAGTTAACTTCTATATTTGATGTGAGGTATAGTCTAAATTTACTTCTTTGCATGTGGATATTCAGTTTTCCCAGCACTATTTGTTGAAAAGACTACTCTTTCCCTCATTGAATTGCCTTGGCATCTTTGCCAATTGACCATAGGTAAGTGGGTTTATTTCTGGAATCTCAATTCTACTTCATTGATCTTTATGTCTATTCTTATACCGGTATGACCCAGCCTTTTTTTTTTTCTTGCCCTGTCTTACAGTGCTGAATGATCTAGTCTTGATGACTGTAGCTTTGTAGTAAGTTTTGAAATCAGGAAGTGTGAATCTTCCAACTTTGCTTCTATTTTTAAGATTGTTTTGCCTGTTCTGGGTCCCTTTCATTTCTATATAAATTTTAAGATCAGATTGTTAATTTCTGCAAAAAAGACCACTGAAAATTTGATAAGGATTGTAATGAACTTGTGGATCAGTTTGGGGAGCACTGCTGTCTTAACAATATAAGTCTTCCAATCCATGAACATTTGGCGTGCACCAACTTGAACTCTAATTATTATCTAACAAAAAAAGCTAGTTTAGATATCCAAAATTGATGAGACACACTGAGTTAATTGCCAAATGTTTATTTCATTTTTGAGCTATATGGATAAGGTATAGTTTTATTTTGTCAAAGTAGGGGAAGAGAACAAATGGAAAGACATATAAATTCGTAGAGCCTATCAGTAATCAGAGAAAGATCTCAATAGGAAAAAGTTACACTTTGTATTATATACTTCTCAAAGATATGTTCCCATTTAAGAAATCTTGCCAGGAACGGTGGCTCACACCTGTAATCCCAGCACTTTGGGAGGCAAAGGTGGGTGGATTGCATGAGTTCAGGCATTCAAGACCAGCCTGGGCAACAAGAAGAAACCCTGTCTCTATAGAAAATACAAACATTAGCCAATCGTGGTGGTACATGACTGTGGTCCCAGCTCTTAGGAGACTGAGGTGGGAGGATTGCTTGAGCCCAGGAGGTTGAGGCCGTAGTGAGCTGAGATCGTGCCACTGCACTCTAGCCTGGGTGACAGAGTGAGACCCTGTCTCAAAGAAAAGAAAGAGAAAGAGAAAGAAAGAAAGAAAGAGAGAGAGAGAGAGAGAGGGAGGGAGAGAGGGAAGGAAGGGAGAAATCTTAATATAACACATAATAATCTAAGCATCTCTTGTTTTATGGAACGAAAAAATTATAGGGGTTTTTTTCTTATATAGAGTCTCTTAAAATTTTTTGAATAGCAGAGATAACCTTATTACATGTATAAATCCACTGCTTCTTGACTTAAGAAAACTGAAATCCTCCACTCACCCCACAAATTCTGGTATTTTTACAACAGGGTCAGCAAACCCAGGGACAAACTGTGCTAATTGCTTCTGTGTTTTGTTTTATTGACAAACTTCAATTCTGGCTTCTCTTCCTTAAATGTCAAGCAGTTTGATATTGCATTGTAACAATAACGTTACCATAGAGTGTTTAAGTAAATAACATATAAATAACACTTGTTGCTAGTGGTGACATTAATAATTACAGGAATAGAATGAGAGCAGACTGTTGTGTAGTAATGACCCCTAGAATAGACTGAGTTCCTTGGCAGTGTTAAGAATTTGTCATGTTAGTGGTCAAGGTGTTGCAATCCATTATCTCACTGAGAATTGATGACTTCAGCTATGGTTACTAGCCCTAATATTTAATGCAGCTGCCTTGAGCGACTTGAATGCTTAAAAAAATGGTCTAAGGCATTATGTCAAGAGTTACCCAAGGAAACTGAGGATCTTCGTGTATATATTTTAGGGAATCAAGTACATTTTACTTTATTGTATAGTTCCTCTGGTTCCTCTCTATAAATAATAGTGACATTTGCGCACTGGAAATGAATATTTGTCTATTTGTCAGTCTATCTATCCACCTATTTACCTATCCATCTATGTCTTACCATGTTCAACAAAGTCTCTTTCCTTCAACCCTCCCCTCCCTTTCTCTCCTCTCCCCTCCCCCTGCCTCCTTCCTTCCCTTCCTTCTTCCTTCTTCCCTCCCTTCCTTTCTTCTATTAAATCTTTTATTTATTAATTCCATAATGTTTACTAACTAGCTACTAAGTTCCAGGCACTGTTCCCAGGCACTAGGAACAAGCAATAAATAAAGAGGCCAGGTCCATGCTGTCTTAGAACTTAGCTTCTGGTGAGGAAACAAAGAAAATAAGCAGCTTGTTTTAGATGGTGTTAAGTGCTCTAAGACAACAAAGCAGGGTAATGTGATAGACTGTGGTGTGGGGCTATTTTAGGTAGGAAGATCAAGGAAGCCTTCTCTGAGGAGGTGGCAAGTGAGCTGAGATCTGAATGAAGAGAAGGAACCAGGATTGAGGAGCTACAGAGGTAGAGCCTTACAGAAAGAGGAAACAGCTAGTACAAATATTTGAAGCAGTTTAAAATAATAGTCAATACAACAAAAACATACAAAAAGATAAAAGTAGGAATGAGGGGAAATGAAAGAGAACAGGAGAAAGTTGTGATGCAGATATGCAAACTGTAGTTTGACAAAGTTATTAAAATTGAGTTGCAAATTTGGGTGCTGTCTTCCTAGAAGTCAAGGTGAAAGGGAAATGTGATCAATCTCATGGTCTGCTTTCTTTATAAATAAAAGTCATGTCAGTGTCTCTAGGGAAAGTATTGTTTTCTGGCACTCAGGATTGAAATATATTTCTTGCATTGACCCTCTTAAACAGGGCATATAGGTGATTACATTAGTGTGGTAGGCCCCTCCTCCCAACTCCAAAGACTTGGAAATACTATGTGGAATTCAAAGGCAGGAATACAATTCATTTCAGAAAATACCATGACTAGGAATAGAAAGCTGTCAGAACTCTTTTGGTCTCTTCTCTCTGTATAACTTTTTCAACCTTCCTGTTCGTTTCTCATTTTCCCCGCAGCCTAGTTTTCTGCATTTCTTTTGGCCACATGGCGGAAAAGTATGTCTGTTGACAGCCTCTGATTTTCTATTTTAAAGATGTTTCTATGTTTCCACATTAGCTTCCTAGAGAAAGACTGAAATCTCTCCATCCTAATTCCAAATTCCTGGGAGAGAGGGATATGATTGCCTTATCTTGAGTCAGGTCCCTACTATTGGAGCAATCAGCTGTAGCCAGGTGGCCTGGTTACCTTGTCTGAGGATCCAGGGCTAGTTTCCAGAAAAAGACATCTGGTTATACTGCTGTTTTTAAAATGCAACTTGCATTGAAGGTCAAGAAACCATCAGTGGGTAGACACTAGTCTTCAAAAGAGATTAAAAGTATCAGGGTGCATAGCATGTGATGCAGGTAATGTTTTATAAAACTTGTTTCAGCTATTAAATATATGAATACATGTGTATTGAGTGATAATGTAAAACATATTTATTTTGATGGATTGTGCTCAGAAAAGTTTGAAAAGCTCTGGACTAGACAAGCTGGTAGGATTCTGCTATAGAGATGTAATAAACAACATTCTTCAAGTAATCCCTCTAGTAAATGTAGAGGTATCATGAATATTTTTTAAACAGCATCTCTTAATATAAGCAAATGGCATAGTGCTAGACATGACTTGGTGCAGGCAATGTTGCAATGGTGAAGACGAAGTGGTACAAACATACAGTTTTTTGATGGTCTGGTTTAATCCAGGGCAAAACATAGTCCAGTGGTTGTTTTTGCTTTTCGAGTCAGGGCTGGCTATCACCCAGGCTGGAACCTGTCAATATGTTACCTTATATACAAAGGGCACTTTAAGGATGTGATTAATGCCCTTAAGATGGGGGAGGCTATCCTAGGAGATCTTTTTTAATCTCCTAGAGGCTAGTACCTAGTAGTACGTCATTATATGGTAGGTTTCTTGCAGCCCTTTGGTGGCCAGGTAGTTCTGAATTTTGTAGAGATGGGGGTCTCCCAGTGTTACCCAGGCTGGTCTTGAAGTTCTGGGTTCTAGCAATCCTCCTGCCTTGGCCTCCCAAAGTACTGAGATTATCGGTGTGATCCACTGTGCCCGGCCTAGTCCAGTGGTTTGAAGTTTGAAGTTTGAAGTTACCAGTCACGCATTATGACCATTTTGAGTTTTTTGATGAAAAGGACTGGATGAACTAGTTGCCAAATGTACCCTCCCCGCAAGCAATACAATGAATCCACCTGCCGTGGTATCAAGTTACTTGCTACCAATCAGTCTAATTTTAGAAAACATCTGCCTCAAATAACTAGGCTAGTATTAGGAGAGTTGAATTTCTTTCCCACAGCTGCTAAAGAGTAGGACCCAGGACCACAGAAGCCATTCCTAGTTCAGGCCAATAAATGCATTAGCATACAGCTGGACCCTCTGTTGCATGGGGCAGGCATTCAGATGGTTCTTATAGGTTTGTAGCTAAAACATATCCCTGAGAATTGTCATTTGATCTGTCAGTCTTCTCAGCCCCTGCCTGGGGACAAACACCCTCCCCCCAGCATTTTCCCGTCTTTTTAGGCCAGCTCCCCACCCACTGCAGTTCAAGGCTTGCAGCCCTAGCTCCAACGGGCTGGGGGTTGAGGGCTTGACCCCGAGCGAGAAAAGTGGCCTGAGCATCAATCACCTCAGTACTGTGATATTCCTACTACAAAGCTTTATTTTACGTAACATATGGCTGCTCCTCTGTGCCCCAGATGGGATATTAGGTCCGTTTCTAAGGGGAGCTGCCCTTGGGCGCGCCTGGGGCTGCACTCGGGGCACGTGGGCGCCGTTGTGCAGCCGGCACCTCTGGGCCAGCCCCGCGGCTTGGAGAAGGGGCTTTGCACCCGCCGCCGCTCTTTGTCCCCGCGCGGCCCCCGTCCACCGGCCTGCGGCTGTTCTGCGGGCCGAAAAGTTTCTCCCGGTGCAGAATTCTGGGCTCAGCGACAGCCTGCGCCAAGTGTGCGCACCTGTAGGAGACCCGCCCGTCCGCCGGCCGCGGTGAGTGGTCCCTGGAGTCACAGCTCAGGGCCGGCCCGCGGGATGGGGCGGGTGGCCCGGGGCGCAGCCGGCCCAGGCCGTTGCTGTGGCAACGTAGTGGGCAAACGGGCCTCTGGGTCTCTCGCTGCCAGTCGGCTGGCGACCCCCCAGCGGAGGGACCGGGCTGAACCCGCGGACCCCTCCGAGTGTCTCCCGGGACCCAGCCGTTGGGACCCCATTTCCCCCGGGTCCGGTATTTGGGGTGGTCTCTGTCTGCCCCGGTTCATCTCCACCGTCTCACCTCCACCCCATCTTGGGACGTGAAACTTTTTGAAAGTATAAAGCGAACTTACTGTAGGGTAAGTGTGTGCGAAACATCCTTAGAACTTCTGAAGTTGTGTTTCTTTCTTTTTTTAAATCTCCTAGAGCCTGGTACCTAGTAGGACCTCATTATATGGTAGGTTTCTTGTTGCCCTTAAGATAGTCTCTTACACCTAGAGGATGCACATAGGAGGTGATAGGATGACATAAAGCAGCCCCGTACTGGCTGTGTGGACAGGTAATTTAAGCACTCTCCCTCAGCTTCCTAAATGTAGACTATAATTTCTCATAAGGTCGTGGGTTTCAGCGAACCTATATGTGAAGCTCTTGTGAACCGTACATGTAAAAAGCACTTGAGCATTAGTTGTAAGGGATATTTGCATGCTAAAAGTGGTCTGGTGCTCCCCGTCCCATATCACCAGCTAAGGAGGACCTTCTTTTTTGACCACCAAATGACTCCAATATCCAACCAGAAAATAGGATAGTCCTGCCTTGGAAGAGGGCTCTGTGAATGGAAAGGAACATCAGCAAGTTTTGAACCTAAACTCTTTCCTTGTTCTCCAGGCCCATGCCTTTAGACTGTGATGGATATGCAGATATATCGCACATTTAAATTTTTAGCTCGTGTAAATCTCAGTTGCACTCTCAATGAGTCATACCAACCTCTATCTAGTTTGCAAATCAGAAATCTTGGCCTCATCCTTGATACCTCGTACTTTCTTCCTTTCCATATCTAAACAATCGTCAAGTTCTATTCATTTTATCTATCTTCAAACCAAATCTCAAATCTATCTGAGTATCTGTGTCTCTGCTACTATCACCCTAGACCAGTCTACCATTATCTGTTGTCCAGTAGTAGCCTCTTAACTAATCTAAAGGTATTTACCCTTTGCTTTCAATATTCCCATCCATTCTTTGCCCTGCAGCAGCAGTAGTGTTTTAACAACTAAAGTTTGATTATGCTACCTCTCCCCGTCCTCTAGCTCAAAATCCATCATGGCTTCTGGTTATTCTTAGGATAAAGACAAAACTCTTAATGTGGCCTAGAAGTTGGGTGACCGTGTACATGACCATCCAGACCAAGATATTTTTGAGAGTAATAGAAAGTACCAGCCTGACCAACATGGTGAAACCCTGTCTCTACTAAAAAATACAAAAATTAGCTGGGTATGGTGGTGCATGCCTGTAATCCCAGCTTCCCAGGAGGCTGAGGCAGGTCTGAGAATCGCTTGAACCCAGGAGGCAGAGGTTGCAGTGAGCCGAGATCATGCCACTGCACTCCAGCCTGGGCAACAGAGTGAGACTTTGTCTCAAAAAAAAAAAAAAGTTATTATTTATACTAGGACAAAAGGTCTAACCTGGGTCTCTGTCAGGCAAACTGAGGCAAATGGTTATTCTACATTGGCTTCTTTTCAGACTTTTGTGCCATTTTCCCTCCTACACAGGGCTGTTGCATATGATAGTCTCCCTGCCAGATGTGCTCTTCCTTCTTCTCTTCTAACTCTTATTCACATCTCAGATCAAATATTTCCTCAGGAAAACTGCTTCTGACTGTCTAGGACAAACCTGCTTAACATAGGTTCTTCTGACACCAGTGATTTCTCCTTAGTAGCACTTAATCACAATCTCAATTTAAAATTTGTCTGTGTAAATACTTGAATGATAAGCATTTTCCTATGTCATTAAACAGTCTCTGAAAATATCACATAGTGGTTAGGAGCACAGGCGGACAGCTTAGATCTGAATCCCAGCTCTGTCACAATTCCTTATCTGAAAACTTATGATGCTAGTTGTGTTTTAAAATTCAGAATTTTCACTTTATCGGAAGATGACATGGTATAGACCCTGTATCATGTCTAGTGGGATCTGGGGCAGCACCTTGTAATCAAACACATTAACTTCTCTTTAGTAAAATGAATTCGCTCTAAGTAGGACAGAGATAATACATCGTTTCATTGTCAGTTTAGATCTCGTTTTGCAAATGAGTTTGCCACAGGGTTATGAAAACACTTGACTCTTGTTGGAGGCCTAGGTGGGAGGATCGCTTGAGGCTAAGAGTTTGATACCAGCTTGGGTAGCATAATAAGACCCATCTCTACAAAATTTTTAAAAAATTAGCCGGGCGTGGTGGTGTGCATCTATGGTCCCAGCTACTCCGAAGGCTGAGGTGGGAGGATCTCTTGAGCCCCAGAGCAAACCCCAGGCTGCAGTGAGCTATGATTGTACCACTGCAGTCCAGTCTGGGTGACAGAGTGAGACCCTGTCTCTGAAAAAAAGGAAAAAAAAAAAAAAAGAAAAGAAAATACTTGATTTTCTGAGATTTTTGGGTTTTAGAATTTCAGATGAGGATGAGAATTTCAGATGTGATTCTGCTTTAGTGTAACCTTGAGCCCATCATATAACTCCTCTGGCCTCAGATTCCTCAACTGTAAAATGGAGATGATACTAGCACCTGCCTATGTCACAGGCTCCATGTCATGCTGTTTTGAGAAGTAAATGAGTTAGTACATGTTAACTGTGTAGAACAGGGAATGGTCCTTCGTCAGTACTATAAAAAGGTCAGTTCTCATATCATTTTTATTAGCTCAGTAATAACCCACACTATGGATGAAACATAATTTATTTGCAATTTACTTATTGTTGAATATTTAGACTTCAGGTACAAAATGTAATAATGGATGTCTTTACACTTAAATCTTATTGCTACAGTTTTGATTACTTCAGGTCAGTTCCTAGGCTGGGCATGGGGACGCATGCATGTAAAACCAGCACTTTTGGAGGCTGAGGTGGGAGGATCACTGAGGCCAGGAGTTTGAGACCAGTCTGGGCAACATAGCAAGACCCTATCTCTAAAAAAATAAAAAAATTAGCCAGGTGTGGTGGCATGCACCTGTAGCCAGCCCCTAATGCTCAGGAGGCGGAAGTGGGAGGATCTCTTTGACCCAGGAATTCGAGGCTGCAGTGAACTTGCCACTGCATTCCAGCCTGGGCAATGGAGTGTCTCAAAAAAAAAAAAAATCAGTTCCCAAAAATGAAATTATAGGGAGGTCAAAGGGCAGGGACATTGTGAATGCTCTCAAAACATCGAAACATTGCCATACTGTTTTTCAGAAAGATTATGCCAATTTACATTGCCACCGTCAGTTTTATGACACCCATATTAGCATTATTATTTTAAAAACTTTGCTAATTTCACAGATAAAAATGGCACCTCCTGGCCGGGCGTGGTAGCTCACACCTGTAATCCCAACACTCTGGGAGGCCGAGGTGGGCAGATCACGAGGTCAGGAGATCAAGACCATCCTGGCTAACACGGTGAAACCCCGTCTCTACTAAAAATACAAAAAATTAGCCAGGCGTGTTGTGGGCATCTGTAGTGCCAGCTGCTTGGGAGGCTGAGGCAGGAGAATGGCGTGAACCCGGGAGGCGGAACTTGTAGTGAGCCGAGATCACACTGCTGCATTCCAGCCTGGGTGACAGACACTCCGTCTCAAAAAAAAAAAAAAAAAAAAAAAAAAATTAAGTAAATAAAAAAAAATAAAATAAAATGGCACCTCCTTATTTTAACTCACATCTGTCATTATTAATATGTTTTAAGTGTTAAGAAATCTTATTGTTAGCTATTGGCTATTTCTTTTTTGTGAATTGCCTACAAAAGCTTTTTGATGGTTTTTGTGTTAGAGTCTTAGTTTTTTCTTATCAATTGTTTAATTGTTTGATTTTTATCTTCCCCAGCCCAGGCAGGAGCCACTATTCTGGGCTTTGGCTGGAATTAGTTGGATAAATTATCCCTGGAGCATGGGGCGAGTTGTTACTTGCCTGTAGGCTACATGGCAAGGTAGAAAACTGTTTCAGAGGCTGTTTCTTGGGGGAAAAATCTGGAATCAAGACCGGGCTGATTGCTTGTTTATCTGAACTTTGAGTCAAACAGGGCTTGGAAGAAAGAGAGCATCCAGGTAGGAGGCAAAAACCGAGACAGATAAGGAAAGGCAGAGTAGTTTTCAAAGCTGGAGGAGAGAAGCTGCAATCTCTTTTTTTGCGGAGACATTGCAGTTTCCTGTATGGAGGACGAGGGAATGCTGGGGGCCCTGTCTTGGCCACACACTGAACCATGTGAACTCTTGATATAATGAGGATATTAACCCTTCGATGTGGGGCATTTTCCCCACAGTTGCCTTTTCATTTATGATGGCTTATGATTTATAGAAATTAAAACAATTTTATGTTGTCTGCCTGTTAATTTTTTCCTTTATGATCCATTGCTTTTATTCTTAGAAAGTCCTTCCCATGAAGAGAACAGCTACCTATCTGCATTTTCTTTAAAAATGTTATTTTGTGATGTCAGCAAATCAAGAGGTAAAATAAGTACAAGAAAGCTGAGTAGTGTGATGTCCAATAAAAAACCTAAAAGAGGATGATACAAAGGTGGGTACTTGTGTCTTCCTCATGTGTCCTTGAATCAAGGACTAGAAAAGAGCTTATACTGCTTGCTGTAAGGGAGATTTAGGAAGGCTGTTTCTGATAGTTGTTTGAACTGATGGCTGTTTCGACCATTGACTTATCTGTCACACATTGTAGAAGCTTATCCTTAGAGACTTACAGAAGAAGTATCCTTCTGAAAGAGAAGATATGTTCTCTGGAGCTATTTTCTACTTTTATTCATCTGATGATACTATGTAGTACTTCAAACACCTCTAGTTGTTAAATACTGAGAAATAACTTCCCTGTTTTCAAAAAGAGGCTTACAAAATGGAAAATGCAATATAAAATTAATTGCTGACTTTTTTTGGCGTTGTTAAATTGGTATGCCTTAAGATGCGATTCAGAAAGAATTTCCTTTCCTGCTAAACTCCACTATATATGAGTGAGGCTAATTGTGTTTTGTTTATCTTAGAGCTCTAGAATATGAAGAATGGACATCTTATTGTTAAGCTTTGTTAATATATATTTTCTTAGTTTATTAACTAAAATACATTGTAGAGTGCATAAGAAATGGACTAACCTCACAAATCCCACAGTTTTATTGACCTGAAGTTGTTTTATTTTAAAAGGTTTACAAGGTGAGGGGCAGTAATTTTAATAATTAGAATGTCCTTTCTATGTATAATGAACTAATGATCTTTCTTAACCATTGACTTCTCAGTTAAGGTCAATAAGGATGTGGTATTACATTAGAAATAAATTAAGAAAAAACAATTTTCTATTGATAAAGATAAGTCCACTTAGGAATACTATTATTGATCCTTATTTTTGATAAAGTTATTTAGTAAACAATATTGACTATTATAAACATTCATTCAATAAATATTTATGGGGTGCTGATCATATGCCAGGCATAGTTCTAGAATATTGTATTATATCTTTACTTTTATAGTGTATGTGTGAAAAGTTTGCTGTGATTCAGTATTCTTAACATGAGTTGATGATTATTTGGAAAAACTGGCCATTTGGACTCACACATATTAATTCAGAGACTTATAAAAAAGCCTTAAGTAAAATGTTCATGCAGTCTCCAAGGTTGAGATGTTGGAAATTGAAAGTTCTACTCTGTTACTTTGTCATTATCATGGTAGAATGCTTGTCTACAACAGAGCTCACTGGGAGAGAATCCGTTTACCATTTACCAAAGGCAGTGCATCTGAGGCTCAGGTTCTTAGACTTGAATTCTTTCAAGTTTGTTTGCTGCCAGCAAATCTAACATCGAGGCTCTTATATCTGCTGTAAGGAGCTCAGCTTCCAAACAGGTGAAATGTTGGGAAGAAAGCAAGTATTTATCCTTGGATATTTTTTCATGGAAATCCAATTAATTTTCCTCTCAGTCATCTTTATTTTGGTTTTCAGTTTATGGCAATAAAATTCAGTATTTTTCATATTTGTTATTATAAAAGTAAACACCAATATCCAGCAGTGATTTTCAAGTTAACTTCTTTATTGCTTTTCTGTCATATCTCTTTGATGGTACATATAATATGTAAACTTGGCACCTTTTTATAGTTGCACCTCACCTTTTTTATTGAGATATGATTTACATACCATAAAATTCACCGTTTTAAAGTACGCACTAGTTAAACAGTAGTGACACTAGCAATCATAACTAGTATTTAATTCCAGAACATTTTTATCACCCCCAAGAAGAACCCTCACATCCAATAGCAGTCATGCCTTGTTCTCCCTTTCCCTGAGCCCCTGGCAAACATCAGTCTTTCTCTAGATTTGCCTCTTATGGAAATTTTATATAAATGGAATTATACAATATGTGGCATTTTGCATCTGACTTCTTTCACTTAGCATGATGTTTTCAAAGTTCATTTCTGTCGTAGTGTGTATCAGTCCTTTATTCCTTTTTATGACCAAATAGAATTCCATTGTATGGTACATTTTGTGTATCCATTCATCAGTTGATGACCATTTGGGTGATTTTCATTTTTTTTTTGGTATTTTGAGTAATGCTGCTAAGAATATTCATGTACAAGTTTTTGTGTGAACATATATTATCAGTTCTCCTGGGTTCTCTAAGAGTGGAATTGCTGATTATATGGTAACTCTGTGTTTAACTTTTTGAGGAACTGTCAAACTGTTTTCCAAAGTGGCTGTACCATTTTGCATTCCCAACAGCAATGTATGAGGGTTCTCATTTCTCCATAGCTTCACTAGAACTTGTTACTGTCTTTCTGAGTATAGCCATCCTAGTATGTGTGAAGTGGTATTTCATTATGGTTTTGATTTACATTTTCCTGATAACTAATGATGTTAGGATCTTTTCATGTGTTAATATGGCAGATCTGCAATTTGTATATCTTCTTTGGAGAAATACCTATTCAAATATTTTGTCTGTTTTTAATTTGGAGAAATACCTATTCAAATATTTTGTCTGTTTTTAATTTGGGTTGTCTTTTTCTTGTTCAGTTGTAAGAGTTCTTTATGTAGTCCGGATATTAGACTCTTCTCAGATAATTGATTTGCAAATATTTTCTTGCATTTCATAGATTGTCTTTTTACCTCCTTGGTAGTGTTCCTTGAAGCACAAAAATTTTTAATTTTATGAAGTCCAATATATTTTTTCTTCAGTTTAGTTGCCATATCTAAAATACACTATAGCCTAATACAAGGTCATAAAGATTTACCTGTATGTTTTCTTCTAAAAGTTCTGTAATTTTAGCTCTTATATTTAGATTCTGGATCCATTTTGAGTTAATTTTTGTTTATAATTTGAAGTAGATGTCCAGATTCGTTCTTTTATGTGTAGCTATTCAGTTGTCCTAACTGTTTCTTGTACACTTCATTTCACTTGTTAAAGTCAACTCGTCAGGCATGTTTTGGGGAGACAAAATTTGGCTAATTCCTTGTCACTCCAGTTATATGCCACCATCCTACACAGAGGACATTCCAGACAAAGAACCATTCCATATTGCTAACAGGACTTTGGCTCCAAATTTCCATGTAGGGATATAATTTGGTGAATTAGTGCTATGGATTGAATGTTTGTGTCCCCTCAGAATTCATATTTTGAGGTCTAAATCCCCAGTGTGATGGTATTTTGGGGCATTTGAAAGGTAATTAGGTCATGAGGGTGGAGCCCTCATGAATGGTACTAGTGACCTTATAAGGGGATGGAAAGATGAGAGTGCTCTCTGTTCTCCACCATGTGAGGACACAGCAGGAAGACGGCCATCTGCAAACCAGGAAGAGTACCCCCACCAAGCATCAGATCTGCTGGTGTCCTGGTCTTGGACTTCTCAGCCTCCAGAACTGTGAGAAATAAATGTTTGTTGTTTAAACCACCCAGTTGATGGTATTCTGTTAGAGCAGCCTGAACTAAGATAATTGGTCTGTTGAGGATGTAAGCTTCAAGTCTGCTTCCCTGTCTAATCTCACTTAAGGCCTCTAAGTTGACCTATAGGGTGCCTCTTTGCCATCTTTTTTTCAGGATTGTAATCTGATTCCCACTTGACTCCATGGCGAAAGGGAAGAGCAAAGGAAGGATTACCCTATCCCAAGGTGAAGAGGCCTTAAGATTTTCCTTACAGCCTCATGGGAGCAACAGGAAGGGCCATGAGAACCTTTCCACAAAGAAAAGATGATGATCCTCAAGGGAAGAAAGAACTTTTCATCTTTTTTTTTTTTTTAACCTTCCATTGAAAACTCCTTCTTCTGGAATTGTGATCCAGTTGAACTGTGGCTTGTTCAGAACTCCTTTTCTTGGAGTGGAATGATAGGGAGGTGTGCCTCGTGTTCTTCCCAGAGGTTCAAGTGTGCAGTGGGAAAAAGCTTAGGATTGGTGAGCTCAGGCTCACCTGGGTTCAAATTTTGGTCCTGCATTTCTAGCTTTGGTTCCTTTTTCTATGAGATGGGGCTTATAATTATAATTTCCCAGAATTCTGAAAAGCAAATGTCATAGGTAAAGTGCCTAACAAATATGTAGCCCTTCAATAAATGCTAGTTTCCCATCTCTATGTTTTCAAATTTTCTAATAAATTTGTATAAATGCAGTGTAAAAAACTCCATAGAGTCTTAAGAGTTGGAAGGGATCTTCATACTTGTTGTTATAAATAATACTTTGCTGAATCTGTTATAGCTCTTTTCATGTTTGTTCACTTGATTTGTTGTTTTTGTTGATCACCTACTGTGCATCAGACACCATTCTGTCTGTCACAGATCACTGAGGGAGAGATGCCAGATACACATGACACACAGCCTGGCATGCGGTTGCCACTGCACTCATCCCTCACTTCCTTCATTTGAGTCGTTCACTTACTAAATAATGAGCCAGATACTATGCTAGGTTTTTGGGATACAAAGATAAAAAGATACACTCTATGTCGAGCTCATAATCTGTTGTGGAGGGAAAAACAGCCAATAATTTTTTTTGTTTTTTAGACAGAGTCTTGCTCTGTCACCCAGGCTGGAGTGCAGTGGTGTGATCTTGGCTCACTGCAACTTCCACCTCCCGGGTCCAAGCAATGCTTCTGCCTCAGCCTCCCGAATAACTGGGATTGCAGGTGGCCACCACCATGCCAAGCTAATTTTTGTAGTTTCAGTAGAGACAGGATTTCACCATGTTGGCCAGTCTGGTCTCAAACTCCTGACCTCAAGTGATCTGCCCATCTCGGCCTCCCAGAGTGCTGGGATTACAGGCGTGAGCCACCGTGCCCAGCCCAAGCCAAGAAATTATAATCCCCTGTGGCAGGTGCTGTAACAGACACATTGGTTGGTGTGAAGGGAGATGGAGGAGAGCACTTCTGTGCCTGCTTAGGGGAAGTCAGGGAGGGATGAGCAAAAGGGAAGAGGAAGCTGAGGCAGAAGGAGCAGCAGACTAAAAGGCCTAGAGGTGGAAAAGCATGTAAGTCTTAGAGGACGTTGAGATCTAGAAGAATAATGGCAGACAATGACTCAACAGGCTAGCATGCCATTTTACAAAGAGCCTGTTATGCCAGGTTGAGATTTGAAGTCCGTTTTTGTTCTTTTTTTGTTTTTTTGTTTTTTTCCGAGATAGAGTCTGGCTCTGTTGCCCAGACTAGAGTGGAGTGGCATGATCTCGGCTCACTGTAGCCTTTGCCACGTGGGATCAAGCCATCCTCCCATCTCAGCCTCCTGAGTAGCTGGGAGCACAGGCATGCACTGCCATGCCCGGCTAAATTTTTTGTTTTTCGAGATGGAGTTTTGCTCTTGTTGCCGAGGCTGGAGTGCAATGGCGCGATCTTGGCTCACTGCAAACTCCACCTCCCGGGTTCAAGCAGTTCTCCTGTCTCAGCCTCCCAAGTAGCTGGGATGATAGGTGTGCCCCACAGTCTCACTCTGTCACCCAGGCTGGAGTGCAGTGGCGCAATCTCAGCTCACTGCAACCTCTGCCTCCCGGGTTCAAGCAATTCTCCTGCCTCAGCCTCCCTAGTAGCTGGGACTACAGGCGCCCACTACCACGCCTGGCTAATTTTGTTTTTTCAGTAGAGATGAGGTTTTACCATGTTGGTCAGGCTGATCTCGAACTCCTGACCTCAAGTGATCTGCCCGCGTTGGCCTCCCAAAGTGCTAGGATTACAGGTATGAGCCACTACACCTGGTGCTAATTTTTAATTTTTGTATTTTTTGTAGAGACAGGGTTTTGCCATGTTGCTGAGGCTGGTCTTGAACTCCTGGTCTCAAGCAATCTGCCTGTCTCAGCCTCCCAAAGTGCTGGGATTACAGGCGTGAGCCACCGAGTCTGGCCTGAGGTCCATTTTGTTGGATAAGACAGAAACACAATTTGTAGTTAATTAACATCTGTCTTGGACTTGCTCTTCTTCTAAGGCTAGCTTAAAAAAATCATTTTTGGCTGGGCACGCCTGTAATTCCAGCACTTTGGGAGGCCTAGGCGGGCAGGTCACCTGAAGTCAGGAGTTCAAAACCAGCCTGGCCAACATGGTGAAACCGCATCTCTACTAAAAATACAAAAATTAGCTGGGCGTGGTAGTGGGCGCGTGTAGTCCCATCCTCTTGGGAGGCTGAGGCAGGAGAATTGCTTGAACCTGGGAGGCGAGGTTGCAGTGAGCTGAGATTGCGCCACTGCACTCTAGCCTGGGTGACAGAGTGAGACTCCGTCTCAAAAAAAAAAAAAAAAAAAGGGTTGGGCGCAGTGGCTCACGCCTGTAATCCCAGCACTTTGGGAGGCCAAGGTGGGTGGATCACCTGAGGTCAGGAGTCTGAGACCAGCCTGGCCAACATGGTGAAACCTCGTCTCTACTAAAAATACAAAAATTGGCTAAGCCTGGTGGTGCATGCCTGTAATCCCAGCTACTGGGGAGGCTGAGGCAGGAGAATCGCTTGAACCTGGGAGGTGGGGGTTGCAGTCAGCTGAGATCGCACCACTGCACTCCAGCCTGGGTGACTCCATCTCAAAAAAAAAAAAAAAAAATCATTTTCTTTGTCTTTTGTCTGTAGCATTTTCTCTAAGAATCTGCTATTTTGGGCTTTTTGCCTTCCTCATTGTCTTCATATAGCATCCTGCCTAGATTAACTGCCTGTTTACTTTAGGGTTATAACATTTCACTTCATGGAGAGCTCGCTCTGTGGCTGTATGCTTTGTCTGAAAGGGTCTATCTCTTGTTTGCCCCAGCACTTAGTAACAGGAAAGACCTTTCCTACTGGATGGCTGAGACCTCCTAGAGAGAGAGCTGTTGGAGAAGGGCTAGGTTTAAGGGGGAAGATGCCTAAACCAGAGGTTTATCTTTTGGTGCTTCTGACGTTGGCATTATCATAGTCTTGCTCTGGTCATCGCCCATAGTCTCTTACTGATTGGCCTTGCTCCAAGGCTGTGTCTCTCAGGCCTCTCTTGCCCTGCCCTATTTGTGGTATTAATAACTGAGAGTTGAGGAGTGACCCGCAGCTCAGGAGTTCTGGTCTTGTTGAGCAGCCATCCTTAATGTATCCAGTTACAGTATTCATTCTCGCAAGACACAGCCCGAGCTGGCACTTCAGACCTGAAGGAATATGTATGAAGTTCCAGACATCACTCATGTAGGACTTAGTTCTGGAATCCTCCCTACATTATGAATCATTGAAGGAACCGGCATTGAAAGAAGATTGGTGAGAGGTGAGAAGGGAGGGTATGATAGCTATTTGCAAATATTTGAAGAGTTGTTCCAGTATAGCAAAGACCCAGATTTTGGTCTTGAGTTCAGGCCCTACCATTTACTAGCTTTGTTTTCTCTCTTTTTTTTTCATCTAAATTCTTTTCAGCCTAAAATCATTCTGCGATTCAATAAATGTAACAGGCAGTGACTGTACTGATTAGATCTGGATCCTTGAGGCAGATTGAGTGGCAGCATTTTAGCTTTTTGAGCTCAGCCACCAGTGAATTGAAATTGTAATAGCTGTATTCATTATACTCAGAATTGAATGTTATTAATAAGCCATTTCTTAGTCCCATATTATCTCTGCTTTACAGACTAATTTTTCTTCAATAGGATTTCCTTAATTGTCTCAAATGTTTCATTCCTAGAATACTTAAAATGTCTGATTGCTATAATCTCCAGAGAAACTCAACAGTCTTAATTACATCTAGTGTTTTTTTATTTGATTTGATTCTTTAGATGAGATTAGAAGTAACTTATTTCAGAGGATGTGATTATTCTCTATATAACTATGCTTATTGTAAATTTAGAAAGTTTTGGTTATATTACACCCACATTATCATTATCTCGGATAATTTAGGCTATGGACTAGCATATAGTGGGTTAACTTCTTTCAGAATGAATGACTTGATGATACTATTTTTTACTACCTTCCCCCCATCTTTCTTATCATTGTCTTTGGATAGTATTGATTTATACTTTCCGTTCATCTAGTCATTTCCATAGTACATGTCAAGACTTGCTGCCTATGAAGCAGAGGGTTCTTGAGTTTGATCCTTTCCTAAATATCTGCTTTCTCATGAGTAATGTCAATAATTTGTGGAATTTTGCTTTTAGTACTAGATGCCATTTTTTAGTGGAAATATTGGCAAATTGGATTTCACCCAGAAGGTGAGGGGACTGGGATAGTGAAGACTTTTAAATGATGTGAAGGACAGGTGAGGGTGTTGGGATTGTAGAAAAGGCAACCTCTAGAGCGTATGACCAAGGGGACACATGATCATTTTCTTCATACCTGAAAGGCAGAAACCTGTTAAAGAAGGACTAGACATATCTGTAAGAATGACGTAATTACGTATGATCTGTAAGAAGTTTTATAAGGAGATAATTTTGGCTCATTTTGAGGAAAAACATTCTGGTGGTGTCCAATGAAATGAGCTTCTTGAGGAAATTAAGGAGTGGGTTCCCTGTCATTGGAAAACTTTAAACAGTGTCCATGTCAGCATCCATCAGATCTTCTGTGAAAGAAATTTCATGCTGTGCCAGATGTCCTCATATACTGTTTGTAATTTCTAGATTCTGTGGTTGCTTCTCCACTACTGATGCTACGTTGTGGCCACTTCTCCACTGTAGGGTTTGCTTTGGTGACTTATATCATTGGTTTTATGTTTCTGAACATACTGTAGCCCAGAAGGCTGTGATGTGGATAAAAACTGTCTGACATAAAAATTTTAAAAGATAATTAAGAGGATATATACCATGTACATATATACTTATACACATACATATTTGATATGATTAGGCTTTGTGTCTCCACCCAAATCTCATCTTGAATTGTAATTTCCATAATCCCCATAATCCCCACATGTCAAGGGAGAGACCAGGTGGAGGTAATTGAATCATGGTGACGGTTTCCCTGATGCAGTTCTTGTGATACTGAGTGAATTCTCATGAGATCTGATGGTTTTATAATCGGCTCTTCCCCTCTTCCTGCCACCTTGTGAAGAAAGTGCCTGCTTTCCCTTCGCCTTCTGCCATGATTGTAAGTTTCCTGAGGCCTTCCAAGCCATGCTGAACTGTGAGTCAATTAAATCTCTTTCCTTTATAAATTACCCAGACTTGGGCAGTTCTTTATAGCCGCATGAAAACAGACTAATACAACACCTATTTGTTTTGTATAATTGAGAATTACACTTTTTAGTTTTGTTCTTAGTTCCCGTTGTTAAAAAATATCAAGCTGTATGCTGTAGAGATCTCTGAGTATCATAAGAAAATGTTTTTTTTGTTTATCAAATTGATTTTTTAAAAAATATAGCTCTGTTAAGTCCTCAAAATAGAGCCAACAAAGAGCTTTTATGAAAGTAGGAATTAAAATTGGTGGTTTTATTGTGAGAGTATTTGAGAAAGACCTATAAATAAAATAGTATGGACATTCAATTAGTGTCTTAGATATTTAAGAATAGGAAGTGGGAGCACTGTAATCATTTTGGAAAATTGTGTTTTCAGACTCACTTACTAATTGGATTGTTGAGTGCTGTGTTAGTGGTTTCAAATGGCATTACAATTAATTGCAATTCTGACCTGGGGTAATAGATGTAGAGGTAAAATGAAATCCATCTTCCTGAAGAAGTACTGGTTATATGAAATGATTAAATCTGATTTTAAAATAAAGCATTAAGTGCAAACTGCTAGGAGTTCAAAAAATACAGGTTCCTTGAAAGAAGATTTAGTGCATTTAGCTTTTCCTCATTGTGGATGAAATGCCTTTAAACTGATGCAAGTTATCATGCCAATAAATTAATCAAATAGGGGAAGTTACATATCTTCTCTTTGAAATGGACCCATCCTTCATGGACAGAGAGTTCTCTTTCAGGACAGACTTTATTCCAAACACTTAGAAGACTCCCTCTTTAAGTGTTTGGTGTCTTTTCCTAAGTCTTTTCTGGGATGAGTCTTAGCTCAGTGCAGGTTCTTTGATTTGGTATTGTGAAACCGAAAGTCATCATGCTGGAAAAATTCCCTGGTGACTCTCTTACCCAGGCTGGAGTGCAGTGGTGGGATCATGGCTTACAGTAGCCTCGGCCTTCCAGACTCAAGTGATCCTCCTGCTTCAGCCTCCTGAGTAACTAGGACCACAGGCATGCACCAACATGCCTGGCTATTTTTTTTGTACATATAGGGGTCTCACTATGTTGCCCAGGCTGATAAATTATCTCATATGCAGAAATATACATTTCCAAGCATATATGCAGAAATATTATGAGGTGTGAATAGGAAAATTGTACGACACTGTGTATATTGGTTGCAGAAAGGTTTCTAAGAAAATGGGCTGAGTTAAGGCTTTCTGTGTGAGGGGGATTGGGTTAAGATTTGGCTCAAGGTGAGGAATGTGAGTTGGTGGGGAGGAAGGAAAAGGCATCCCAGGAGGAATTTAGAGGGAGGGAATGAATGAAGCAGCAGATACCTTTGCTTGGCTGAGAAGTCTGAGCTTCCAAATGGAGGGAAATGTCAGGGATAATAGGCTGAGGAGGAGATAGGGTAGATGGTGGTGATTATAATGTCTTTTTTTTTTTTTTTTTTTTTTACCAGACCAACTTGCTTCCAGATTGCCTACAGCTGGGGAGACAATACCAACACGAAGACTGCAGATAACCCATGATGAAGTGCTAAGTTGTTTGCTATGGTAGTAGCTGGAATTCAGAGGGGAGAGACTTATGGCTACCAGATCCAAGATAGGTTCTGTGAACAAGGTTTTCTTTTTTTATAATTTACAATTTTTAGTTTCTGTGGGTACATAGTAGGTATATATATTTATAGGATACATGAGATACTTTGATACAGGCGTGCAATACATAATAATCACATCATGGAAAATGGGGTATCTGTGCCCTTAAGCAGTTATCCTTTGTGTTACAAGTAATCCAGTTATACTCCTTAAGTTATTTAAAAATGTACAATTAAGTTATTTTGACTATAGTCACCCTGTTGTGCTATCAAATACTAGGTCTTATTCATTCGTTCTATTTCTTCATACCCATTACCGATCCCCCTCCCCCTTCTCCCTACTCCATTCTCCTCCCAGCCTCTAGTAACCATCCTTTCTAAAACCATCTAAAAATCAATGTAATTGTTTTGATTTTTAGATCCCACGAATAGTGAGAACATTTGATGTTTTTCTTTCTGTGCCCGGCTCATTTCATTTAACATAATGACCTCCAGTTCCATCCATGTTGTTGCAGATGACTGGATCTCATTCTTTTTTTATGGCTGAATAGTACTCCATTGTGTATATGTACCACATTTTCTTTATCCATTCGTCTATTGATGGACACTTAGGTTGCCCTCAAATCTTGTCTATTGTGAATAGTACTGCGGCAAACATGGGATTGCAAATATTTCTTCCATATACTGATTTCCTTTCTTTTGTGTATATACCCCGCAGTGGAATTGCTGGATCACATGGTAGCTCTATTTTCAGTTTTTTGAGGAACCTCCAAACTGTTCTCCATAGTGGTTGTACTAATTTACATCCCAACAACAGTGTACGAGGGTTCCCTTTTCTCCACATCTCCTCTAGCATTTGTTATTTCCTGTCTTTTAAAAGCCTTTTAAACCGGGGTGAGATGATGTCTCATTGTCGTTTGATTTTCATTTCTCTGATGATCAGTGATGTTGAACACCTTTTTATGTACCCATTTGCCATTTGTATGTCTTCTTTTGAGAAGTGTCTATTCAAATCTTTTGCCCATTTTAAAAATCAGATTATTAGATGTAAACGGGGCTTTAGGTTATATAAGTAAGAGCCTTTTAGGTGAGGGAAAATAGCATACTTGATGACTTCCTTGTCAGAATGTGAATGAAATGAGCAGTAAAATGAGAACATGTGAATTCTAGGCAGCTTTTTTTTTTTTTTCTTGTAAAGCATGTGAATCTTTGGCAAGTCACTTCTCTTCTTTGGCTTTCATTTCATTTATTTATTTCATTATTTAGTATAATTTAATTTCATATTTAACAGGTTGCTCTTAAATTAAAAATATTCATCTACAAGAGAGATAAAAATATATGCTCTGATCCCCTCATCATTGTTGAAGAAATTACATTGTATTTTAAAGGATCTTCCATTTCTGAGATTCTTATTCTAGGAATTGAACTAAAGTATTTGAAAATACCTTATAAATGTTAAAATAGGGATACAAGTATAAATGGGTGGCATTTCATTTGGTATTTAGTGTAGTAGAGATTCTGTAGATATGCCTATATATAGTGGCAATAAGGGCTCCACTGAAAGGTTTAGATTTAATCAAAAACCTATACCAATTGTACGATGGTTCCTAATTGCTCTCAAAATCCATACTCTAACTGATTCTTCAGGATCTGGGCCAATCTCTAGTGGTTATAAAATGGACAGAAATGATTGAGTGCCACACATTTTCAAAGAACTAGCAAAATTTTTTCATTCAGAATAAGATAAAAGAGAAAAAGGAAATGGTAACGACTATAACTTGGTGATTTCCAAGTCTGCAGTACCATTTAAAAGATAACACTAAATAATAATAATTGCCAGGTACTGTGCTAATTGTTTTATGTACTTGATTGGTTTTAGTTCTCACAGTGACTATCATTACTTCCATTTTACAGATGAGGAAACTGGGGCTTGGAGAACTTGCCTAACTTGCACACTGGTCAATGGAAGAATGGAGACTTAAACCCAGATTTTCTTATCCAACACAGCCTCTGCATATAATTATTACCCTATATCCCTATATATTCTTTTAAAATTTAATTAGTTTTTAGATAGATAATAGTTGGACTGGTATATACTTTTAAAAAAGAAGAGTATATAGTAAAATAGTCTTCCTTTTGTCTCTGTGGCCTTGATATCCATTTCATTTCCCTGGAGCCAAGTAACAATTGAGTATGCTTTCAGAGAGATGTGTGTGTGTGTGTGTGTGTGTAAATTACATGTACAAAAATGTACATATGTGGTATACACATAGTATATTATATATAAATAAAATGTTACCCTTGTTTTATACAAGTGGTAGTATACTGTAGTTGCTATCTTGCACCTTGATTTTTTTTTTGCCTAAAAATATCTTAGATATTGTTGCAGTTAAAAAAACCCCTCTTCATTTTTTAAATTGCTGCATAGTATTCCACTGTATGGATGTACCACAACTTACTGAAATAGTTCCCTACTGAAGGGTATTTGAACATTTTCCAGTATTGTGCTATTATTGCAAGTGATGCTGTCATAGGTAACTTTTAATTTATGTTATTTTATACATGTGTAAATTCATTGTATATGTTAAACAAGAAACTAGGAGATTACTATGAACATGGTGAAATTCACTAATAAAGAAGGTTTTTCTTCCCAGTACAGGTGTGTGATAAATCATAAACATGTGAGTGCTTTTCTATCAGCAGAGCTCCATATCAGGCACTGTAATCATATATATGTATGGGTTTGTAGATTTCAAAATGAGGAAAGAGAAGATTATGGCATAGTTTACTGACTTGTAGTGAGAGATGTCTGCATCTGAGCAGACATTCACTCAACAGAGTGAAACTTTCATTCCTAAAGAAAAATGACTCATTGCTGCGTGGAAGAACTTCCCTGGAGAGGCACTGTTGCATTTGACCTTTATTAGGATTATGGTATGATTCTTGCTCAGGAAAGTTGCCCTATAAAAATGGTTATAATGGCTCTGTTACCATTGAGTATATCCAGAAAATGGGCAAAGCGAGATTTTTAATATTTGTATGTAAATTGAAGAGAGCCAAAGTCAGCTTGTGTATAAAGAACTGCAGAGCAGTAAGATAGAATAGAGTGTAAATGGTATGTATACTTATACCTTCATAGCTTCTGCATTGGTAGAATATAAGGTTGAATGTGAAAATAAATGTTAATATTACACAGTAATTTGCGTTTTTCCTGTTACTGAGTGAGTAATTACTATGTCCAGTAGTGGTTCTAGAGATTTTAAAAAGAATATGTGTAGTAAAGAAAAATAATATGTTTATGTGCCCAGATAAACAAGTTCAAGGAAGGTGACATGGCAGAGTCAAGAAACATATCTAAGATTATTCTGCATATAGCATGTAGCATAAGTAGTAAATAATAAGTAAAGCATATGAAAAGTCATCTAAGCTTTTGAACTTTGAGTTAAGACTTCGTTTGATTTGTCCTCCTAATATTCTGATTTATTACTGAATTCTTGAAATATCTTTGATTTTTCTTTTTGCTATTTTTTGTTTCTTAGAATCTGTAGTTAATGAACTCTGGAGTACAGTCTAAAGTCACTTTGATTATTGAAGAATTTAAAATCTTTTATCCAGAAATATAGCTTTTTAGTTTATTTGTATTGTGTTTGAGACATAATTGAATATAAAAGAGTGATACTGCCATATTTTGATAGTTGTATCATATTAGATACCATAGTGCCCTCTGCTAACTATTTACTAGACACATTTCAGGGCTCCTATCTTCCCAAATTTTCTTCTAAATGAATCTCCCTGGCAGGACATGGTGACTCATGCTTGTAATCCCAGCACATTGGGAGGCTAAGACAGGAGGATCACTTATAGCATATAATTTATTTATTGTATGGAACGTTAAATCCCAGGGAAGTAGAGCAGTTCTTTCATGTCTTATTCAAGGTTGTTTAAAGTCATCCAGTAGTCTTTTGAGAATTGATAAAGCTTTGGAACATCTGTCACTTGTTTCATTTTATAGCATTGTTGTTAGGAGTTTGGCATGTTAGCAGATTTCCGGTTTTGAAGCCTGTCTCTGTCATTTATTAGCTGTGTGGCCTTGTGCAAATTACTGAACCTCTCTGTGTCTTATTTCATGATCCATAAAGTGGGAATAGTAGTAGAACCCATCTTATGGAATTGTTATACGAATTAAGTGAGACAATATTCTCAAAGTACTTAGGCCAGTTCCTGGCACAAAAAAAGGTATTTAATAAATGTTAGCTGTTATTATTCAGTATGAGAAAGTTAATATCTGGTATATTCACACATTAAGCAGTTGAAGTGATGAAATTTGTGGCATATATTTACAGCCAGATAGATAGTAATACATTATAAAAATTTTATCTACAATCTGAAAATAGATTTCAGGTTTATTGATTTCTTCTTATTACAGTAGATGGTTTCATGAACATCAAATAGTTTGGAAAGTACCAAAAGGAAATGAAGTCTTAAAGGCCTAAGAGCACACTGACTTGATTGTTGGTTGTAATTCTTATTTTGAATGAGGGAGGTCACCTTGGAACCTGGACTGTTCTTTCTTGCCCATGCAAAGTATGATCACTAATATGCATTTCCCAGACATTGGTGCAGTGGCGGTGGCGAGAGACAGTCATGAGGATAGGAAATGTCTGCTGTTTGTTTTCGGCTCCTCTTCAGTCCTCTTTTTAGAAGTCTCTCTTCATTTTCCCCATCTCAGATGCCCGGTTTCTGTTTGCTGCCCTCTGGCACAGCATCCTGTAAACATTTTCTCTACCATTTACAAATGTCGGTTATTGATTGGCTAACTAGATTGAGTTAAGTCTTTTTAACATCTCCCTCTTAATATATCCCTTGGTGGGGAATCTGTAGTCTTTAGAATACAGTATAAGCTTGTTAAGACTCGTAAGGTACTCCATGATTTAGTCTCTTCCACTCTCCTCAGCCTGCATCTATTGAGATGATCATATAGTTTTTCTTTTTAAGTCTATTACTATGGTAAGTTTGATTGATTTTCAAACGTTAACCCAACCATGGATTTTTAGGATGAACCCTACTTGGTCATGATATGTTATCCTCTTTTTTATTGTAGTAATATATACATATATGTGAAATAAAATTTGCCATTGCAACCATTTTAAGTGTACAATTCAGTGGCATTAGCTGGCTATACACTACTTCCAAAATTTTTCAACACCCCAAACAGAACTCTATAGCATTAAGCAGTAACTCCCCATTCTTCTCTCTTCCTCCAGCCCCTGATAACCTCTAATCTACTTTCTGTCTCCATGAATTTGCCTATTTTAGCTATTTCCTATAAATAGAATTATACAATATTTGTCATTTTGTGTCTGACTTATTTCGTTGAGCGTAGTGTTTTCATGGTTCATCCATGTTTTATCAGAGCTTGTTCCCTTTCGTGACTGGGTAATAGTCCCTTGTGTCCATATGCCACAGTTTATCTGTTCATCTGTTGATGGACACTTGGGTTTTTTCTATCTATTGGCTATTGTAAATAACCCTGCAGTGAGTGACTGTTGGTGTACAGGTATCTGTTCGAGGCCCGGCTTTCAATTCCTTTGCATGTATACCTAGGAGTAGAATTGCTGGTCATGTGGTAATTTTATGTTTAGCTTTTTGTGAAGCCACTAAACTGTGTTTCACAGCAGCTACACCATTTTAAATTCCCAGCAGCGATGTATGAGGGTTCCGGTTTTTCCACATCCTCCCCAACACTTGCCATTTTTACGAAGAATTAAAGCAATTTCATTATCCTTTCCCTTCCCCCTTTCCCCCCCTTTTTTTGAGACAAGGTCTTGCTCCCTTGCCAGACTGGAGTGCAGTGGCACAATTATAGTTCACTGTAGCTTCAAATTCCTGGGCTCAAGTGATCCTCCTGCCTCAGCCTCCTTAGTAGCTGGGACTACAGGTGCATGCCACCACACTTGGCTATTTTTTTTTTTTTTTTTTACTTCTTTTTTTTTTTTTTTTTTTTGTAGAGACGGGGCCTCATTATGTTGCTCAGGCTGGTGTTGAACTCCTGGCTTCTGGCAGTTCTCCTGGCCTGGCCCCCCAAAGTGTCGGGATTACAGGCATGAGCCACCACGTCTAGCCTCATTATCCTTTTACATATTAGAGGATTTAGTTTGCTAACATTTTCTTAAGAATTTTTGCATCTAGGTTCGTGAAGGATATTGGTATGTAGTTATATGTACTTGCAGTGTCTTTGTCACATGTTTTTGGTAACATGGTAATGTATTGGGAACTGTTCTTTTTTTTATTTTCTGGATGAGTTTGTATAGAACTGGTATTATTTCTTCTTTAAATGTTCTTCTTTAAATGTTTGATACAATTCACCAGCAAGGCTATCTGGGTCTAGGGTTTTCTTGGTTGAAAAGTTTTAACTAAGAATTTAATTTCTTTATTGTTTATAGTTATTTAAAAGAGAAAAAGTATTTATGGCTATTCTGATTATCTTTTTTCTTTCTTTTAACTTTTAATTTGAAATAATAGCAGATTTACAAAATGTTTCAAATAAGTACACAGGGAGGCTCTGAGCATGCTTCAACCATCCTCCCTCAATATTAACATCTTGCATAACTGTAGTATACTATCATACTAGGAATCAAGTACACAAAGCTTATTCAGACCTCTCCAGTTATATATTCACTCATTTGTGTATATGTGTTTCTAGTTCTATGCAGTTTAATGCCTGAGACTCATATTAGCTCCATCTCTAAGTGTCCACTTCCTCTGGGGTGAGTGGGGATGGAGAGGGAGGGAGAGGGGCCACTGAGGGACTGGCAACACTCCAGCATGTGGTGTTGGGGTCCACGGGCAACTTCAAGGCAGGTCTTGTGTAACCACAAACTTTGTGTAACCATCACTGTAATCAAGATACAGAACTGTGCCATCACCATGGGTCTCCCCTGTCTACTCCTTTATACTCATACCTACCCCTTTCCTATCTGTAACCCCTGGAAACAGATTCATCTCTATAATTTTGTTATTTCAAGAATGTTATATAAATGGAATCATACAATATGTAACCTTTTGAAAAAGATTGGCTTTTTTCACTCAGCATAATTCCCTTGAGGTTCATTGAAGTCTGTTGTATATTCCTTTTTATTGCTAAGTAATAGTCCTTAGTATCGATGTGCTACTGTTTGTTTAACCATTCACCTGTTGAAGGACATTTGAATAGTTTCCTGTTTTTGACTGTTACTAATAAAGCTGCTATGAATGTTTGTGTACAAGTTTCTATGTGAACGTAAGTTATTTCTTTGGGATAAATGCCCAAGAGTACAATGACTGGGTTATGTAATAAGTCAATTGTAGTTTTAAAATAAACTGCCAAGCTATTTTCCAGAGTGGCTGTACTATTGTACATGACCACCAACAGTGTACGAGTGATCCGTTTTCTCCATATTGTCACCAGCATTTGGTATTGCCGCTATTTTTTATTTTAGCCTTTCTGATTGATGATACTTCATTGTGATATTAATTCACATTTCCCCAAAGCCTAATGATGTTGGTCATCTTTTCATGGGCTTATTTGCCATTGTGTATCTTCCTCTGTGAAAAGTCTATTCATGTATTTTGCCCATTTTCTAGATGAATTTTTTAAGGTTGAGTTTTAGACATGCTTTGTGTGTTTTAGATAGAAATTCTTTGTCAGATATGTGATTTGCAATCATTTTTTCAGTCTGTAAGTTGTCTTTTTAATCATTAACAGGATCTTTTGCAGATAAAAAGTTTTAAATTTTGGTGAAGTCCAGCTTATCAATTTTTCCTTTTTTACCTGTTCGTTTTGAATGAGCTTTGGAGTTTGTTGAACTTCTTGGATCTGTAGTTTTTGTCATGTTTAGAAATATTTCACCTCTTTTTTCTGTGTTTGATCCTCCATTTAGTATATATACATTAGAATGCTTAATACTTTCCCACAAGTCATTGAGACTCTGTTCATATTTTCCTTAAGTATTTTTTTTTTTTAATATTTTGTTTTGGATAGTTCCTATTGCTATGCCTTTACTGATTTTTTCTTTGGTAGTATTTGATCTGCTGTTAATTCTATCCATTGCATTTTTCATTTTAGGTATTGTATTTTTCATCTGTAGAGGTTCCATTTGGGTCATTTAAAATATATCTTTCAGTCAGGCCGGGCGCGGTGGCTCAAGCCTGTAATCCCAGCACTTTGGGAGGCCGAGATGGGTGGTTCACGAGGTCAGGAGATCGAGACCATCCTGGCTAACACGGTGAAACCCCGTCTCTACTGAAAAATACAAAAAAACTAGCCGGGCGAGGTGGCGGGCGCCTGTAGTCCCAGCTACTCGGGAGGCTGAGGCAGGAGAATGGCATGAACCCGGGAGGCTGAGCTTGCAGTGAGCTGAGATCCGGCCACTGCACTCCAGCCTGGGCGACAGAGCAAGACTCCGTCTAAAAAAAAAAAAATATATATATATATATACACACACACACACACACACACACACACACACACACACACACACACATATATATATCTTTCAGTCGAGACCATCCTGGCTAACACAGTGAAACCCTGTCTCTACTAAAAATACAAAAAATAAAAATACAAAGAATTAGCCAGGCATGGTGGCAGGCGCCTGTAGTCCCAGCTACTCCGGAGGCTGAGGCAGGAGAATGGCATGAACCCGGGAGGCGGAGCTTGCAGTGAGCCGAGATCGTGCCACTGCACTCTAGCCTGGGCGACAGAGCGAGACTCTATCTCAAAAAAAAAAAAAAAATATATATATATATATATATGTGTATATATTTTTAATATATATATATCTTTATATATATATCTTTCAGGCACCAGGCATAGTGACTCATCCCTGTAATCACAGTGACTTCAGAGGCTGAGGTTGGAGGATTGCTTGAGGCCAGGAGTTCGAGACCAGCCTGGGGAACATAGTGAGACCCTATCTCTAAAAAAAAAATAAATAAATAAATAAATAAAAAATCTTTCATTTTTCTCTTCATCATGTTTATGTATTTCTCTACCCTGTTAGACATGTAGAACATATTTATATGATTCTTCATTTCTGGGGCATATTTTTGCAGATTTTGTATGCCCGTTAACTTTTAACTGGTTCCAAGACATTGTGGATTTAGGTGACTTCTTTAAATAGTGTTGGCTTTGTTCTGGCATGCAGTTAAGTTGCTTGAAATCAGTTGAAGCCTTTTGAGACTTGCTTTTAAGCTTAAGTAGGGCAGGTCTGGAGCGGTCTTTAGTCTAGGGATAATTTATCTCTGTTGTCAAGATGAAACCCTTCTGAAAATTCTACTTGCTGCCCTATGTATTAAGATATCTTTCCTCTCTGTCTGGCAGGAATAAGAATTGTTCCCAAATCTTGTATGAGATCTGGGAATTGTTCTGTCTTTCTTTTTCTTGCAAGGCAGTTCTCCTTCCTCTCCCACTCCCAACACGAGCCTTGGATAGTTTTTTTAAAATTAGTTTTTTATTGTGGTAAAATACATATAAAATTGACATTTTCACTTTTTTTTTTTTTTTTGAGACAGAGTCTCGGTCTGTCACCCAATCTGGAGTGCAGTGGCGCGATTAGCTGTTATTCAGCTCACTGCAAGCTCCGCCTCCCGGGTTCACGCCATTCACCTGCCTCAGCCTCCGGAGTAGCTGGGACTATGGCGCCCGCCACCATGCCCGGCTAATTTTTTGTATTTTTAGTAGAGATGGGGTTTCACCGTGTTAGCCAGGATGGTCTCGATTTCCTGACCTCATGATCTGCCCACCTCGGCCTCTCAAAGTGCTGGGATTACAGGTGTGAGCCACTGTGCCCGGCCCCATTTTAACCATTTTTAAGTGTATAATTAAGTGGCATTAATTACATTCACAATTTGTTACAACCATCACCACTATTTCCAAAACATTTTTATCACCCCAAACAGAAACTCTGTAAACTTTGCTAGTAACTCCTTATTTTCCCCTCCTATCCCTAGTAAACTTGAATTTACTTTCCATCTCTATGAATTTGCTTATTCTGGATATTTCATGTAGGTGGAATCATACAATGTTTTTTCTTTTGTGTCTGGCTTATTCTAGTTAGCATACTGTTTTCAAGGTTTTTCCAACTTGGGTAGTTTTGGCCTCGCATATGCTTGCATTAGCTCTTAGCCGAGACTCGTGTATCGTTTTGCAGATCTCGGAAGCTGTCTTTTGTGCAGCTCTTTCCCTCAACTAAGCTACACTGCTGGGCTTTTGGGGAGTTTGTTGCATTCTGGAAACTGCTTCTATGTGGTAAACTGGTGCAATCATGGAACTCTTCGTGTTTGCTTTCCCTCTCCCAGGTATTGCAGTGCCGTGTCTTGTGTGATTGTCCAAAAATCATTGTATCATGTGTTTTGTCCAGTTTTCTAGCAGTTTATGGCAGAAGGGTAAGACCTGTCCCCCTGTTATTCTGTCTTGATCAGAAGCAGAACTGTCCTCTGTGTCTGTGGGTGTGTGTAACAGCTTTTATTGAGATGTAATGGCCATACAATAAACTACCTATGCTTAAAGTGTACAATTTGATTTTTATATATGTGCACATCCATGAAACTGTTGCACAATCAAGATACTGAACATATCCATCACCCCTCAAAATTCCCTTATGTCCTTTTTAATGTCTCCATCCTGCCTGTCTCTGCCCTCCTCTGCATTCTCAGGCAACCTCTGAATATGTTTCTGTCACTGTAGGTTAGTTTGCATTTTCTGTGTAAATGGAATCATACAGTACTATGTTGTGTGCACCAATAACTTACTCATTTTTTTTTTTTTTTTTTGAGACGGAGTCTCGCGCTGTGTCACCCAGGCTGGAGTGCAGTGGCGCGATCTCGGCTCACTGCAAGCTCCGCCTCCCAGGTTCACGCCATTCTCCTGCCTCAGCCTCCGAGTAGCTGGGACTACAGTCGCCCGCCACCACGCCCGGCTAGTTTTTTGTATTTTTAGTAGAGACGGGGTTTCACCATGTTAGCCAGGATGGTCTCGATCTCCTGACCTCGTGATCCACCCGCCTCGGCCTCCCAAAGTGCTGGGATTACAGGCTTGAGCCACCGCGCCCGGCCAACTTACTCATTTTTATTGCTGAGTAGTATTGCATTGTGTGGGTATACCACAATCGATTTATCCATTCACATGTTGATGGACGTTCATTTGGGTTGTTTCTAGTTTTTGACTACTACAAACAAAGCTGTTATACATTTGGATAAGGCTTTTTATAGACATATGTATTTATTTTTCTTTGGTGAATACCTAGGATTGGAATTATTCGTTCATAGGATAGATACATGTTTACCTTATAGAAGAGCTGTTTTCCAAAGTGGTTTTACCATTTTCCATTCCCACCCTCACAAATGAGGGTTCTTGTTGCAAGAACCTCACATCCTCCCCTAATATTTGGTTTTGTCAGTCTTTTAAACTTTAATCTTTCTGGACGATGTGTAGGGATGTCTCATTGTGGTTTTAACTACATTTATCTAATGAGTAATAAGTTTGTGAAATTTTTTATCTGTTCATTGAACACTGATATATGCTTTATAAAGTATCTGTTCTTTTGGCCATTTTTTTTTGAAAACAGGTTATCTTTTTATTTTTGAGTTGTAGGAATTCTAATTTTGGATACAAGTTCTTTTTAGATGTATGTATTATGAATAGTTTCTCCCAGTCTGTGGCTTGCCAGTTACTCATTTTCTTTTTTCTTTTCTTTTCTCTTTTCTTTTCTTTTTTCTTTTCCTTCTTTGAGACAGGGTCTCACTCTGATGCCCAGGCTGGAGTGCAGTGGCACAATTATGGCTCACTGTAGCCTTGGGCTCAAGTGATTCTCCCATCTCAGCCTCCCAAGTAGCTGAGACCACAGGCGTGCGCCACCACGCCTGGCTAATTTTTGTATTTTTTGTAGAGATGGGGTTTTGCCATGTTGCCCAGGGTAGTCTTGAATTCCTGGGCTCAAGTAATCTGCCCACCTTGGCCTCCCAAAGTGCTGGGACTACTGGTGTGAGCCACCATTCCTGGTCACCTATTGATTTTCTTAATGGTGTCTTTTGAGGAACAGAAGTCTTACATTTTGATGAAGTCTAATTTATCAGTTTTTCTTTTATGGCTAATGTTTTGTTTTCTGTGTTCTTTCTAAGAAATCTTTAACTTATCTGAAAGTCATAAAAACATTCTGTGTTTTCTTCTAGAAGTTTTTAGTTTTAGGTTTTGCATTTGTGTATATGATCTATTTCAAGTTAATGTCTGTGGGTGGTATGAGATAGGAGTTGAAGTTCAATTTTTTTCCCCTCATGGATATACAGCTGTTTCAGCACCATTTGTTGAAGACTTTTCTTGTGTTGTTGAATTGCTTTGCCACCCTTGTCAAAAATCAGTTGACTTCTGTTTGTTTTAGTTGATTTGTCTATTCTTATACCAATACCACAGTGTCTTCATTATTGTGGCTTGATAGTGAGTCTTAAAACAAGGTAGTGTGAATCTTCCAATTTTGTTATTTTTCAAGATTGTTCTGGCTTTTCTGGGACCTTTGCCTTTACTGATGTATGCTAGAATCACTTTGCCAATTTCTATAAACTGTGCAGCCAGATTGAGAATCATAGAATAGACCTTGGTGAGTTCATGCCTTGTGATGTGTTTAAGAAGTCATTTTGGGGACCTTCTCCAGATAATATTCCTTGGGAGCACTGGGCTTTATTTGAATGTTTATGTCTTATAACTCCTAAAAAGGAAATTTATACTATACATACTTTTCTTTGGGTCTTTGCCTAGGTACATAGTTTCCTTGTCAACTTTAGTGTCTTTGGTGGAACTGACTTGTTACTGTTCCAATCTTAAGAATATAAATGTTGCTTTAGTACAAGAAAAATAAGAAGGTAATATAGCACATAATCCATTAAAGTCTGTTTACAAAGGATGTGTAAGAGAATACGATTTTTTTCTCTGTAGTATCAGAATCAGTCTTCCTTCTGCTGCATTATATTTCCTAGACAGTTATTAGGGAAATGTTCAGGGTCACAGTTTTATGGAACTGTACTTAGTGAAATATCAAATACTATAATAAATAGCTTTCTTGCTTTTATATTTCCAGATAAACTCAAGTTTTCAAAAAACTTCAAATAGTCTAATTTTTGCTGTTATCTTGAAATACATGCTTTAATAGCACCACACTTATTAGTGACTTTTAATAGTAGAGAGAATTATGTTACAGTATGTATGATGCTTTCTAGAAGTTGTCTAACCATACTGTGGTATTCATTTTGGTAATTATTTTTGAGTTGTGGTTTTACATATATAATTCATTATCCACAATTTATGATCCCAGTTACATAAATCAGTTCTTTTAGTCTCTTGTAGTAAGTACATGTAAATGTTATGAATAATATTTTGGAGGAACTTTTATGCCATTTTAATGAGTTCATATTTGCATTGAATAACTGAATTGTAACTTGGAGTGTTCCCAGAATAGAAAATGTGAATTACTAAAATGAACTTGGGTACTTCAGGACTGTGATGGAAGAAACTAAGAACTATATTTTATTTAGTGATCATATTGTTTTATGATAAAAACAAGCTATTTTGCTCTGGGTGGCAATTATTTTGTACTAAGGAAGTACCTTGGAATTATAGACCATCCTTCAATTTTATGTGCATTCCTGTCAGCTGAAAATAATTGCTGATTTGGATTTTCCTTGGAAAGAGAGGTGGAGATTATATTATTAACTTTGTAGGGAGGCATTTTTTAGTCATTAATCAGATATATTGCTGTAGAAGCAATTGAATATTGTTTTAAAAAGTTCAGAATCTTGTAATATATGCCCAAAGAATAAGTTAATTATAGAAAAGTGCTACATTGTGTGATTCAGATAATCTGAGACTGATGACTAGTTTAGTGTGTAGCTAGGTGCTAATTGTATGTGCTGTGGATATTAAATGTAAAAGGAGTTCAAGCCTGGAAAGATTCACATGGACTGGAGCTGTTAGTTTGTTTTTGGTTTAAAGGATAGAATTTGGTGTTATTCATCAAGCCCATATTGGGACAATGAAAAGACTTCCCAGTATTGCCTACAAAAGGTTATCCAGGTGTAGTTACATGCTTCTGATTTTCCCGGTTGTTCTGTTTATATAGGCATAGCTCATTTATTACGGGAAATGGGAGGAATAGCTGTATTGGTGCTATATTGGTTTGTTATAGCCAATCCCTAAAGAAATGTGTTCCTGTAAAGACTCTTTTGTTTTTCTTTATATCCTTTGAAATTATGATTTGCCTCCAGCCATAATTTCTTGCAGCCACAAATAGTAAAAACTAATACTTTTATAGCACTGAACTGTGTACCTAACTGTGTTCTAGATACATTTCATATTTTGACTAATTTGATCTTCATGATAACCCCATGTGGTAGGTAATATTCATTTTTTCATTTTACAGATGGGGAGCCAGATAAATGTTACATAGCTAGAAAGTGACAGAGGTGAGCTGTGAACCAGAGTCTCTACTGTTAACCCTAGTCGATGCTTGAATTGACTTAAGAATTAAATTTTATTAGTAATGTTTTAAACATTGTTATTATTATTATTATTTTGACATAGGGTCTCACGCTGTCACCCAGGCTAGAAGGCAGTGGCTCGATCTTGGATCACTGCAACCTCTACCTTCTGGGCTCAAGCAGTCCTCCCACCTCAGTCTCCCGAGTAGCTGGGACTACAGGCACATGCCACCACCCCGGCTAATTTTTTAGTATTTTCAGTAGAGATGGGGTTTTACCATGTTGCCCAGGCTTGTCTCAAACACTTCCACAGTGCTAGGATTACAGGCATGAGCCACCACGCCCAGCCTTAAACATTATTTTAACAATGTCATAGGTTAGGCAGTTATAACTGTATTAAAGTCCTGAGAAGCTCACTCAGTAATTTAAAAAATTTCCACTAGAGGTCAGTCTATCACTTGGCAATATAAATATTTTCTGCTTTCTTAGAAGTGCAAAATTTCATTTACTAAATTAAAGAAGTATGCTATGGAAGAGACTTGGGTAGCAGAATAAATTACGAATTGGAAACATAATAAAAAAAGTAATCTTTATAGTAGTAAAAGCATATATGACTATTACAAGATGCAATATTGGTTCAATTGACTGTATTTGCAGAATTTAGTTAAGATATCCTATGAGATGCTATCTGGGCATAGGAAAGACTAATGACCCTGATCTTTAGTTGTTGCCTCTAAATGAACCACACATTAAACATTAGACCAATTTTTGTGTTACTAATACTTCAGATTCTTTTTGTTGACTCATTTAATTCAGTCAAGGACTTAAAGTATACCTGGAGAGTAACGAAATAGTGAAAAGATTGAATGTTTACTATTGAATGTTTACTAAGAGATATTCTGATAATTTTAAGGCAATGTGGGCCTAAGATTTTTAAAAAAGTAGTCTAGAGGCTTTTATTTCTCAACTCTCAAGTTTTGGAGATAACAAGGAATTGAATTAAGATGCAGAAACTGAGAGTCTATTTAGAAGCTGCATTTTGAGGTAATTTCTTTGCTTGTAAATGCAGTCATAGTTTGGAAGGATAAAATATTAATTAACTAGAGTCTTAATCTGGAAGGATTAAATATAGTTGGAGAGTCTAGCATGGTCCTGAGTATAAAGTTATTAATCAGTTGACCAATGATGTTATTTATATGTAAATAATGATTTTGGCTTCTGTAGGTTAAATAAAGCCTTTTAGGCAGCCTTCAAACTAGCTGAAACAATCTGACTTGACTTCAGATTTGTCACACTGGAAATGAATGGCAACATGCGGAACAGGCCAGGACGGCGGGGAGGTTACATAGGAGGGGTGGTTCGGCAGAGTTTGTAAGTTTGGATGGGTAATAACTTAACCCAGGGGATTGTTGGTGGAGGGGTGAGGGAGTCCTGTAAATAGAGATAGGCAGAAGCAGACAGGTTATTTGGGTTCTAGGTAAACAAGGTGCATCTAAGACCTAAGAAGTCTTCAGAGGCAGCAGAGATGAACAAATGAACGTGAAGGTGAGAGTTAATGATATCTAATGGTACCTATCCCTTACTATGTACTTATTTCTGTGCCAGGCACTGTGCTAAGAGCTTTATGTACAATATCTCTTTTTCTCCTTGTCATAATCTTGTGAGGTAGGTTCTAATCCCTTTTCACAGACAAGATGACTGAGGCTGAATGAGTTTCAATAACTTGCCTTGGGTCTTAGAGCTTGTAAATGGCAAAACTGATATTTGAACTCAGGGCTTATGACTCCAGCTGTGAAACTCTGCTTTCTGATGCAGAAGGTATTTCTTTTTTTCCCCCAGTTTTATGCTGCCTGCAATGTAGGGATGGCCATAGGCTTATATCCAATGGGAAATTAACACCATGGGTAAACCCCAATTACAGCAAAAGCAGAGAGTTATAACTTCCAGGGAGGTGGGGGTTGGTATTTTTGTTAAAAATGTGAAGTTTTTTAACCTTTGACTGCAAATCACGGTGAAAAACCTATATTCTCCATGTAGTGCTGATTAGATGGTGGCGAATCCATCTCCTGTACTTTCACTACTTTGTTGTTTTTTTTCCTCTTTTCTAAAATCCACTAATTATCTTACTAGGTGTTCTCTCTGTTGACTCGGTTTCTCATAAATGACACTCCTGGAGATGCCCTCTCAAGGGCTTTCTAGAGTCATAATAGGAAGAGTAGTGGGCAAACCAAAAGGAAGTTTAGGGATCACTAATTTGGTCTGTCAGTGTACTTTTGTCACTTTATTTTTACACCTGCAGGCAGCAGTGCTTCTGAGACCTTTTAGTCCTTTAAAGATAGCTTTGATCCTAGATCTCTTTCTGCTTAGGATATGTTTTTGAAGGGATAAGGACAGAATGTCAGCTTTCTTCTCCCAAAGGCACCGGTTGTTGAATTTCCCCTGTAATCTGGGACTTTCATCATTTCCTCCATGTTGATGGTGGTGCTAGACCTGGGGAATAGCATTTATCTTTTGTTTTTTGACCCAAGTGACAGGTTAATGGTGAAAGGTCCATCAGCTAAGAATGCTTTTAATAAGGCCTTCTTTTTTGTGGTTTAGCTAGGGTCCATCTATGGTTAACTGCAAAAAGTATTTCCCAAGTTCCTTCAGTCTTTTCTTCTGAAGTTGCTTGAAGGTAATACTTAGGAAGAGTACATCCACATGCTATACAAGGGCAAGCAAATGGAAAGTTCTCTTTCTATAGCTTTTTATCTCTTGGGTGAACCTTCGATTTATTTTGACAAAATAATACAGAATTCTTAACCTAGCAGTATAAAGTAACACCAGATTCACAAGGGCCAAACTCTTCTCAGCAGAGCAGGCTCAGCAGAATTGTGTAAGGCCAGAGTGCCTGCTTTCTTCCATAAGTCTTTGGGATTAAATTTACTCATCTCTGTTTTCAGTCCATCAATGCCCAAAGTCATCTCTCTCTTCTATTTGCTATTTCATAGAGAAGGAAGCCATTTGATGGGAATTTCCTAAATTCCCTACAACCAAATCTATATACCTACTTCCACCTGTTAGCAATCCATCTTCCTCAGGTAGCTTTCCAGCTGGCCTGCCTGCTACTTTCCACTCTTGATTCTCTTACAGCCTGCCTCTAAAGTCATATTTTACAAATAAAAATCTGATTATGCCACTCTTCTACTGAAAAAGTGTTTATTTGCATGCTTGTAGGATAGAGCCTCAAATCTTTAACATACCTTATGAGGCCCTGTAGATATTGCTCCTTGCCTAACTCACCATTTTAGACTGACAGCAATGTAGCTCTGCCTCCCCCGCCCCCCCTCACAGTTCAGCCATACTGGTCCCTTTTAGTTTCCTCAAATCTGCCACGTTTCTTCCTGGTTCCTCTTTTTGGAATGCATTCCTCACTTCCCCTGGCTAACTGATTGGTGTCCTTCAGGTCACTGCTTGTGTTATTCTTTCTGGGAAATCCCAATGTAGTCATATCTCTTGTAATTATTAAGTTAGTGACATTATTTTCCAAGTGTTATTACCAGGAAGTTCAGTTCTCACTCTTGAAGACTTTTCCTTCACTTTGTGTATTGTGTAAGATCTGGGGGCTCCAAAAGGTTAGTCTCATGTACCACGTGGAGGGTGAACTCGAAATCTGAGAAGTACAATATAGCTGTTGCTGATAAAGACTGTTGCTGTTGAAGAATGGTCCTGCACAGCCCAGAGGGATTGATTAGTTGTGATGACCTGCCCAAGATGCAGACGGTACATTTTACATTCATATATGTACAGATTTACGTTCATACACTTAGTCATTGTTTGTCAAAGCATAATCTTGTGTCATCGTGGTTATAGGCTGGGTTAGAGTCACCCTTCCTCATGATCCCCTGGGCTAGATTGAGCTTGGGACACCAACCCAGACAACTCCTGCCTAGCGAGTATTATTTTGGTGCCATTTGTATCCCTTCTTGACAGAAGATTTTGGTCAGGGCAATGTTAGGTTTACTCCAGCAGCTAACTTTGAATACCAAGGAACACTCCCAGAGGCCTATGGGCTTTATATCTCAAGAAAAAAGATAGTTATTGCTAGGTTATATGCCCAAGGAAGGCCCTACTTACCCAGATACAGGGTATTTACTCATTTTTGCAATCTGTCACTATGGGAGGTGACTTAAGTGATTCTTCACAAAATAAAGTGAACTTCAAGGAGATTTTTGCCTCTCCTAGAACTGAGAAGCAACTCAGAGATTCTTTAGCTAGAATAATTTAATCCATAACACTTGGGGACTCTAATCTCTGCTTAAACAGCTACCCCTTTACTTAGTTATTGATCTGCTATTCTTGTGATTTTTAAAAATAGTAATAGTCTCTTTTCCCCACTATAATGCAAGCTCCAAGAGGGTAGGAAGTATTTCTGTCTTCTTTATTGCTGTATTTTCAGTGCCACCCAAAGTGCCTTGCACATAGTTAATATCCCATGGATATTTGATGAGTGAATGCATTTTAAGTTTTCCAAAGTAGAATTTAAATAGTAACTATTACTTCTAAGAATTATAGAAGATATTCAGAAAAGTAAAGCCATGCTAACCATATTCCCTGTTATGAAACTAATTGAGAATCAACAAATAGAATGAAAAGCAAGCAAACAAAAAAAAATCTGTGAAACTAGGAATGGCTCAGTTCCTAGCTATGGACTAGAATCTAATAGTATAATGAAATCAAAGGGGGATGCTAAAATCTGTTATACACCTGTTTAGATTGTAAACAGAGTGCAGATTTCACTGAAAGTGGGGGCCATGAATACCCTATCCTGTAAGGTTTTAGTGTTGGGACACGCCATGGGAAAACCTGGAAAATCTTCAAGGAATCCAGTGCAATATCTCAAAAAGGAGACAGAGAGAAAGAGAGGAGAGAGAGACAACAGGACAGTATCTTTTGATTTCTAACCTGCACTGAAGTGAAGAGGAAGAAAGAAGAAATGATAATGAGCTATGTAGCAGTTAACTGAATCAAATGAAAATAAATGAATAACTAATAAATTAGCAAACCAAAGCTAGTTAACTGCTTGACTCTTAAGCATGCAGAATGAAGTACATTTCAGATTAAAAATTATTTTAGCCAACAATTTCTAGAAAAATACATCTGTATTCACTTAAAGAAATTGAAGGGGAACATAGAAGTTTTAGAAATTGGAGTTAAGGAAAGCAAGGCAATCCCTCTCTGGTAGTCAGAGTCATAGGATGTGAGGCTTTATAGCTGTTGGCAGCCATGTTCTGTGCCTTGTGGGAGAAATTGGTCTGTCTGTGATAGTGACAGCCAAGCCAACACATTGAAGCAGAAATAAGAGACAAAAGAAAAATAGCCCTAGTTGAGATAAGCTGTCCTGGTGGTGGTCAAGTCTGTGATTCCAGTTATCCCTGAGGCTCAGTTACACTTTATACATTTCCTAGAGTTCTATGAGGTACTACATTGTCTTTCTAATAAATTCTTTTTATCTAAACTATTTCAGGTTAGGCTTATGCCATAGACTTTCAACTAGGAATTCTGTACGATATGTAGATAATACAGGCAGAGAAGATCCAACATATGTGTTATTGGTGTGCCTGATAGAGAGTAGAATGAATGGACAATAATTTCAGATGTATAATGGGGAAAAGACCACTAGAGATTAAAGGGATTAGTAATCTGCAGATTCAAAGAATACAGAGTTCTAAAAAAACTGAAACAGGATGATCAATATCAAATAAGTATGTAACAGTCAAGTTAGTTCTGCTTCAAGATTAAAAAAAGAATTGCCAAGCATCCTGACAGAAAAAGCAAGTCACCAAAAGGGGGAAAATGAGATTGGTTTCTGACATCATGGTAATAGCCAAAGCCAGGAGGCAGTTGAACAGTGTCTCTTGAATTTTGGTGGACTGTGTGTAGGCAGGGAATAGTGTGACCCACAGATTTAATACCTGGTCAAGCTCTTATTTATACATAAGGATAACAACTAATATTCTCAAACATTCAAAGACCTAGTCCCTGAAAAAATGCCTCATGAGTAAAATTAATCATCTAAGTGATAAATAAAAAGAACTTGGGAATGAAGAAGCAGAGATAGGAAAGGGTTGAGAGGGCATATGGAATCTATTTAAAAATAGACCAAGTAAAGTCTGAATAACTGCGTACTATGAAAACAGAAGAAAATGTAAAGGCTCTAAAATTAATATTGAATAAAGGATTTCTATAACAGATAAAGAGGGGGAAGGGGGAATAGGTAGAGGTTTATAAAAGCGTATGAACTCCCATTTATCTTTGTGGAGAGAGAGTCAGTAGATATAGCCTGTAGTTGATGAATTTGCTAGTCAGAATTGAAATCTAGGCACTGCCACATACCAGCTATCCATTCTCAGAAGAGTTTAAATCTCATAAGTAGTTATAGAATTTTCGTCTGTATCTTGGAGGTAATTATACTACTCACCTACTAGGGTTGTTGTAAAGATTAAATACAATAATGTGTGTGAGGTACTTAGAACAGTGCCTGGCCTGAAGTAAGCATTCAGTGAAAATTACCAATTATTTATTATTATTTTAAGGCAAAAACATGGGTAGATAATTTTATAATCTTGGGGCAGAGAAGGCCTTTCTAAGCATAACTCTCAACCTAGTGACCATAGAAGAAAAGATTAATTATTTTACTTCATAAAAGCTAAAAACTTGAAGATGGCCGAATAGTAATGCCTCCAGCTCCCAATGTGAGCGACACAGAAGATGGGTGATTTCTGCATTTTCAACTGAGGTACCGGGTTCATCTCACTGGGTCATGTTGGACAGTTGGCACTGGTCCATGGGTGCAGCCCGACCAGCGAGAGCTGAAGCAGGGTGAGGCATCGCCAGGGGGAAGGGAATTCCTTTTCCTAGCCAAAGGAAATTGAGACACACAACACCTGGGAAATCGGGTAACTGCCACCCTGATACTGTGCTTTATCAAGGGTCTTAGCAAACAGCACACCAGGAGATTATATCCCACACCTGGCCCAGAGGGTCCCACGCCCACAGAGCCTCCCTCATTGCTAGCACAGCAGTCTGAGATCTAACTGCAAGGCAGCAGCGAGGCTCCAGGAGGGGCGCCGGCCATTGCTGAGGCTTAAGTAGTTAAACAAAGCCACTGGGAAACTCGAATTGGGTGGAGTCCACCACAGCTCAAGGAGGCCTGCCTTGTAGACTCCTCCTGTGGGGATAGGTCATAGCTAAACAAAAAGCAGCAGAAACCTCGGCAGAGGTAAATGCCCCCGTCTGACAGCTTTGAAGAGAGCAGTGGATCTCCCAGCATGGAGGTTGAGATCTGAGAATGGACAGACTGCCTGCTCAAGTGGGTGCCTGACCCCTGAGTAGCCTAAGTGTGGGACATCCCCCATTTGGTGCAGACCGACACCTCACACCTCACATGGTGGGGTACACCCTTGAGACGAAGTTTCCAGAGCAAGAATCAGACAGCAACACTCACTGTTCAGCAATATTCTATCTTCTGCAGCCTCCACTGCTGATACCCAGGCAAACAGGTCTGGAGTGGACCTCAAGCAAACTCCAACAGACCTACAGCTGAGGGTCCTGATTGTTAGAAGGAAAACTAACAAACAGGAAGGACACCCACACCAAAACCCCATCAATACATCACCATCATCAAAGACCAAAGGCAGATAAAACCACAAAGATGGGGAAAAAGCAGTGCAGAAAAGCTGGAAATTCAAAAAATCAGAGCGCATCTCCCCCTCCAAAGGAATGCAGCTCATCGCCAGCAACGGAACAAAGCTGGACGGAGAATGACTTTGACAAGTCAAGAGAAGAAGGCTTCAGTCGATCAAACTTCTTAGAGCTAAAGGAGGAACTAAAAGAAACTAAAAACCTTGAAAAAAGATTTGACGAATGGCTAACTAGAATAACCAAAGAAGAGAAGTCCTTAAAAAACTGATAGAGATGAAAACCATAACACGAGAACTACGTGACAAATGCACAAGCTTCAGTAACTGAGTCCATCATCTGGAAGAAAGAGTATCAGCAATTGAAGATCAAATGAATGAAATGAAGTGAGAAGAGAAGTGTAGAGAAAAAAGAGTGAAAAGAAATGAACAAAGCCTCCAAGAAATATGGGATTATGTGAAAAGACCAAATCTACGTCTGATTGGTGTGCCTGAAATCGACGGGGAAAATGGAACCAAGTTGGAAAACACTCTGCAGGATATCATCCAGGAGAACTTCCCCAACCTAGTAAGGCAGGCCTAACATTCAAATTCAGAAAATACAGAGAATGCCACAAAGATACTCCTCGCGAAGAGCAACTCCAAGACACATAATTGTCAGATTCACCAAAGTTGAAATGAAGGAAAAAATGTTAAGGGCAGCCAGAGAGAAAGGTCAGGTTACACACAAAGGGAAGCCCAGCAGACTAACAGCAGATCTCTTGGCAGAAACTCTACAAGCCAGAAGAGAGTGGGGGCCAATATTCAACATTCTTAAAGAAAAGAATTTTCAACCCAGAATTTCATATCCAGCCAAACTAAGTTTCATAAGTGAAGGAGAAATAAAATCCTTTACAGATAAGCAAATGCTTAGAGATTTTGTCACCACCAGGCCTGCCTTACAAGAGTTCCTGAAGGAAGCACTAAACATGGAAAGGAACAAGAGGTACCAGCCATTGCAAAAACATGTCAAAATGTAAAGTCCATTGATGCTAGGAAGAAACTGCATCAACTAGCGAGCAAAATAACCAGCTAATATCATAATGACAGGATCAAGTTCACACATAACAATATTAACCTTAAATGTAAATGGACTAAATGCTCCAATTAAAAGACACAGACTGGCAAATTGGATAAAGAGTCAAGACCCATCAGTCTGCTGTATTCAGGAGACCCATCTCACATGCAGAGACACACATAGGCTCAAAATAAAGGGATGGAGGAAGATCTACCAAGCAAATGGAAAACAAAAAAAAAAGCAGGGGTTGCATCTTAGTCTCTGATAAAACAGACTTTAAACCATCAAAGATCAAAAGAGACAAAGAAGGCCATTACATAATGGTAAAGGGATGAATTCATCAGGAAGAGCTAACTCTCCTAAATATATATGCACCCAATACAGGAGCACCCAGATTCATCAAGCAAGTCCTTAGAGACTTACAAAGAGACTTAGACTCCCAGACAATAATAATGGGAGACTTTAACACCCCACTGTCAACATTAGACAGATCAACGAGACAGAAAGTCAACAAGGATATCCAGGAATTGAACTCAACTCTGCACCAAGCGGACCTAATAGACATCTAGAGAACTCTCCACCCCAAATCAACAGAATATACATTCTTCTCAGCACCACATTGCTCTTATTCCAAAATTGACCACATAGTTGGAAGTAAAACACTCCTTAGCAAATGTAAAAGAACAGAAATTATAACAAACTGTCTCTCAGACCACAGTGCAATCAAACTAGAACTCAGGACTAAGAAACTCAATCAAAACCGCTCAACTACATGGAAACTGAACAACCTGCTCCTGAATGACTACTGGGTACATAACGAAATGAAGGCAGAAATAAAGATGTTCTTTGAAACCAATGAGAACAAAGATACAACATACCAGAATCTCTGGGACACATTTAAAGCAGTGTGTAGAGGGAAATTTATAGCACTAAATGCCCACAAGAGAAAGCAGGAAAGATCCAAAATTGACACCCTAGCATCACAATTAAAAGAACTAGAGAAGCAAGAGCAAACATTCAAAAGCTAGCGGAAGGCAAGAAATAACTAAGATCAGAGTAGAACTGAAGGAGACAGAGACACAAAAAACCCTCCAGAAAAATCAATGAGTCCAGGAGCTGGTTTTTTGAAAAGATCAACAAAATTGATAGACTGCTAGCAAGACTAATAAAGAAGAAAAGAGAGAAGAGTCAAATAGACGCAATAAAAAATGATAAAGGGGATATCACCACCGACCCCACAGAAATGCAGACTACCATCAGAGAATACTATAAATACCTCTACGCAAATAAACTAGAAAATCTAGAAGAAATGGGTAATTTCCTGGACACTTACACTCTCCCAAGACTAAACCAGGAAGAAGTTGAATCGCTGAATAGACTAATAGCAGGCTCTGAAATTGAGGCAATAATTAATAGCCTACAAACCCAAAAAAGTCCAGGACCAGACGGATTCACAGCCGAATTTTACCAGAGGGTACAAGGAGGAATTGGTACCATTCCTTCTGAAACTATTCTAATCAATAGAAAAAGAGGGAATCCTCCCTAACTCATTTTATAAGGCCAACATCATCCTGATACCAAAACCTGACAGAGATACAACAAAAAAAGAGAATTTTAGAGCAATAACCCTGATGAACATTGATGCAAAAATCCTCAATAAAATTCTGGCAAACTGAAAACAGCAGCACATCAAAAAGCTTATCCACCATGATCAAGTGGGCTTCATCCTGGGATGCAAGGCTGGTTCAACATACGCAAATCAATAAATGTAATCCAGTGTATAAATAGAACCAAAGACAAAAACCACATGATTATCTCAATAGATGCAGAAAAGGCCTTTGACAAAATTCAGTGGCCCTTCATGCTAAAAACTCTCAATAAATTCGGTATTGATGGAACATATCTCAAAATAATAAGAGCTATTTATGACATACCCACAGCCAATATCATACTGAATGAGCAAAAACTAGAAGCATTCCCTTTGAAAACTGGCACAAGACAGGGATGCCCTCTCTCACCACTCCTATTCAACATAGTGTCGGAAGTTCTGGCTAGGGCAGTCAGGCAAGAGAAAGAAATCAAGGGTATTCAGTTAGGAAAGGAAGAAGTCAAATTGTCCCTGTTTGCAGATGACATGATTGTATATTTAGAAAACCCCATTGTCTCAGCCCAAAATCTCCTTAAGCTGATAAGCAACTTCAGCAAAGTCTCAGGATACAAAATCAATGTGCAAAAATCACAAGCATTCTTATACACCAGTAACAGAAAAACAGAGAGCCAAATCATGAATGAACTCCCATTCACAATAGCTTCAAAGAGAATAAAATAGCTAGGAATCCAACTTACAAGAGATGTAAAGGACCTCTTCAAGGCGAACTACAAACCACTGCTCAGTGAAATCAAAGAGGACACAAACAAATGGAAGAACATACCATGCTCTCGGATAGGAAGAATCAATATTGTGAAAATGGCCATACTGCCCAAGGTAATTTATAGATTCAATGCCATCCCCATTAAGCTACCAATGAGTTTCTTCACAGAATTGGAAAAAACTGATTTAAAGTTCATATGGAACCAAAAATGACCCTGCATTGCCAAGACAATTCTAAGCCAAAAGAACAAAGCTGGAGGCATCACGCTACCTGACTTCGAACTATGCTACAAGGCTACAGTAACCAAAACAGCATGGTGCTGGTACTGGTACCAAAACAGAGATATAGACCAATGGAACAGAACAGAGCCCTCAGAAATAATACCACACATCTACAGCCATCTGATCTTTGACAAACCTGAGAGAAACAAGAAATGCGGAAAGGATTCCCTTTTTAATAAATGGTGCTGGGAAAATTGGCTAGCCATAAGTAGAAAGCTGAAACTGGATCCTTTCCTTACTCCTTATACGAAAATTAATTCAAGATGGATTAGAGACTTAAATGTTAGAACAAAAACCGTAAAAACGCTAGAAGAAAACCTAGGTAGTACCATTCAGGACATAGGCATGGGCAAAGACTTCATGTCTAAAACACCAAAAGAAATGGCAACAAAAGCCAAAATTGACAAATGGGATCTCATTAAACTAAAGAGCTTCTGCACAGCAAAAGAAACTACCATCAGAGTGAACAGGCAACCTACAGAATGGGAGAAAATTTTTGCAATCTACTCATCTGACAAAGGGCTAATATCCAGAACCTGTAAAGAACTCAATCAAATTTACAAGAAAAAAACAACCCCATCAAAAAGTGGACAAAGGATATGAACAGACATTTCTCAAAAGAAGACATTCATACAGTCAACAGACACATGAAAAAAGTCAGGAAACAACAGGTGCTGGAGAGGATGTGGAGAAATAGGAACACTTTTACACTGTTGGTGGGACTGTAAACTAGTTCAACCATTGTGGAAAACAGTGTGGCGATTCCTCAAGGATCTAGAACTAGAAATACCATTTGACCCAGCCATCCCATTACTGGGGATATACCCAAAGGATTATAAGTCATGCTCCTATAAAGACATACACACGTATGTTTATTGAGGCACTATTCACAATAGCAAAGACTTGGAATCAACCTAAATGTCCATCAGTGACAGACTGGATTAAGAAAATGTGGCACATATACACCGTGGAATACTGTGCAGCCATAGAAAAGGATGAGTTGGTGTGCTTTGTAGGGACATGGATGCAGCTGGAAACCATCATTCTCAGTAAACTATCACAAGAACAGAAAACCAAATACCGCATGCTCTCACTCATAGGTGGGAATTGAACAATGAGATCACTTGGACACAGGAAGGGGAACATCACACACCGGGGCCTATTGTGGGGAGGAGGGAGGAGGGAGGAATAGCATTAGGAGATATACCTAGTGTAAATGACGAGTTAATGGGTGCAGCACACCAACAGGGCACATGTATACATATGTAACAAACCTGCACATTGTGCGCATGTACTCTAGAACTTAAAGTATAATTAAAAAAAAAAAAAAGAATTCGTATGAAGTGCTGACATGTAAACCCAAGGATATATAATGTTTACTATTGAAACCGTTTACTAAAGAAAATAAGAGACATGGTTAGCTGAATAATCAAGCAAGTATTCAAAATAAAATTAAATTTAATAATAAAAAAAAACTAAAAACTTTTACATGACAAAATCACCATGACAAGAATCAACAAACAAATACCCAAGTAGGGGAGAATGATTGCAATATATTTGACAGAAGAAGGATTGATATCATTAATATTTAGGGATCAGTGGTAAGTGAACAAGAAAAAGATGAGAAAAAATCAGTATGAACAGATATTTTACAGAAAAAATTTTGAAAAAATACTTAACCTCATTTATAATTAAGAAGGTAAAAATTAAAATAAGATGCTATTTTTCATTTACCAAACTGACAAAGATGAAAAAGTTCAAAAATATCTAATGATAGCATGTGGTAAAATGCACTCTCAGATCCTTTCTTGAGGGCGGTCTGACATTTATCAAAATAATAAATACACATTTATCTCTGCAGTGCTACTGCTAAGAGTATGTTCTACAAATATATTCATCTCAGTGTACAAAGATATATGTAAAAGGTTATTGCATATAGCATCATTTATAATAGAAACAATTTGGAAGCAATTTACTTGACTATTGATATGGACTTGTTAAATAATTTAGAATGCTTATCTATATTGGAATATTATATAGCCATTAAAACAAAAGATGTGTAAATATATATATGGATAATGAAAAAATGGTTAGGCTATAATACTTAGAAAAAGAGTAAGTTAGTGATAATAGGTATAGTATGAGCTTATTTACAATAATATATGATTTATACTTAGGCTGTATATATGCAAAGAAAATTTCTAGAATGTTACACAGAACCATTGGAAATGATAATCTCTGAGATGGAGAATGGAGATTCTATGGACTCTTCATTTTATCCCCTCTGGACTCTTTCACTTTTTATTGCAGCAATTATTTTCTAATTTTATAGTAATTAAAAGCAACCAAAAATAATATTTTAGCCGGTAGTGACTATGTTGCTTTTGAAAATGGAATTTAATATTCTGGGAATAAAATTATGGGGTAAAATAGTAAAACAAATAAGTAAGTTCAACTAATGTTTGTTC